>NC_056744.1:288146810-288424310 GCF_019279795.1 Protopterus annectens
AGCTACGTTATGGGCAAATCTGCTTAGCTAAAGTTGGCAGTGCTTAAAGGGGCAAGTTCAGCATTGCTTACCAATGGAAAAATCCACTTAGCTGAACTATTCATTGCTTAGTATTCATATGTACACAATGCTTACACCTGGTCAGCATAGCTGTGCAATGCTTAGCATTGCTTATGTTTTATTATATTGGTCTAACTCCTGTATAGGATTGATTCATCATTCATTGCACAATATAGATTTATTTACCTTCCCTGACATCCCCCAATGTGCTGTAATTAATTTATTCTTGTGTGACTATACTATATTGGGCACTTGTATTTATATGGGGGTTTCACTACTTTATTACACTGACACCTCACATCTGGGCCTAATACAGTACTCTGGTTGAGAAAAATAAGTTACTTCCTACATAAATATACAAATAAATTATAATAGTAATGTTTACACATACAAAATGGAAATGGCTTTGATGAAGCTCGAACCATTAATGATTACATGCAAGGTGCATGCTCTACCCACTACACTATTGCACTTATATTTATGCTACATGTCTATTGCTTTTTAACTTATCCTGCCATTTCAGCTGGGTTATGCATACTAAGCAACAGGCACACCTGTGCAGCTACACTTAAACTTAAAAAATGTTATTTGTTGTGTTTTTTAATTTGTATGCTTCAGAATAGCCATGCTAATTGTGAACCTGTTATTCTTGCAACTTTCTGGCTTTGTATGGTCGATTGACCCTTATGGCTTTGTCCAGATTCCTTACTCTGATGGGTTGGGAGGTGTGAGCTATGTACTTATGCTAAACCTGTTATTCTATCAACGTTCTGGCTTTGTAGGGACAATTGTCCTTTATGGCTTTGTCAGGATTCCTTACTCTGATGAGTTGGGAGGTGTGCGCTATGTACTTATGCTAAACCTGTTATTCTATCAACTTTCTGGCTTTGTAGGGATGATTGGCCCTTATGGCTTTGTACAATTTCTTACCCTGATGGGCTGGTGTGTTATGAGCATTCTTGCTCATTTTAAATTGCTGTACAGCAATTCTACTGTGCAGAGGACATGTGTATTGTGAGAGCACTGCTCTCAGACACACTCTCTGCACTCATACACATACCCGTGTCCATTTTACAGCATGGCAGCACGCCTTCATACATATGCATGGGACTCACTTCTGTGCAGGAATAAATTATTCCTGCACAGACGTTTGCTGAATCCGGGGGTATATATTTGTTTTATTGTGACTATTAAACATTTTCCTCTGATAACTATAAAGTATATGTTTGAGCTTTAAAGGAAATTATTAGTTTTAACTTTGAGTGTTTACCAATAAAGTAATGTTTTGGTCATCCATACTAAAAATGTTTTTGTGAAATAATTTTAAATTAATAAATGTTAACAAATGTTAACAAAAAATAACTCAAAGACACTAAGGAACACGTCCAAAGTCCAAAGCAATTACGTCAAAAGTCCCTGAAGCAGAGAGACAAAAGCACTAGGAATTAAACTTTGTTTTGGTTACTGACACTTTGCTTTTCAAGAATTGCTTTGGACTTTGGACGTAAACAGCACTACAGAGAGTGTCGGTGTGGAACTGTGTACGGGTAAAGGAACAAGTTATTCTGGTTTATTTTAAATGTTAACAAAACTAATATCCGCACTAGGCATGGAATGTAAATTATTCCTAATCTGATGGATAAACCTAAATCCATCAGATTATCACTCATACCTTGACAATCCAGAACATCTGAGCTCCATAAATTGAATTATCATATGGAGAATTTTTGTAATAGGAATAAGCAATATTTATATTATTTTGAACAGACATAGGACCATTGTAGATTAGACAGAATTATAATATAATATAAATGACTACTTATTGTATAAGCAATTAATATTTACATTAAAGATAGATGACAAGCAATTCAGTCATAGTAAAGTAGGATGTATCATATATAAAACCTCAATAAAAGATTAGCACACACAGTTATTTAACATATTCACCCTTACTGATGAAGTCTTTCAAAACTTATTACTTAATATAAATAGATGGTAATAATATTTATACCTGATGTTTATAATACAATGTATTTTATGGATATATCAGAAGTTATATTTCATTGTTTTCCAGCATTTAAGTAATCACTTTGTTGCTAACTTACTTAAAGCATCAAGTTTGTTTTATGTAAACATTGATGAATGTTAGTGCATTTTAATTATCAGTGAATCCCTCTTCCCTCCATTTCCTACAGCTAAGGATTTTCATATCTGTCATTTCTTATTATAAAATGAGTGAAATTATAAGTTAAAAACAACAGATTCCCTTATTGTGATTAATGATTGCAAGTTACCTTTCCATATTCATAAATTGCCATTTTATGGCATATACTGAAAGATTTTAGATTTAAATAACATTCTATTTTGTATAATCAGCAAAGGTTAAATTGAGTGATTATTGCCAATTTAATACTATTTGTTCAGAATGTGATTGTCACATTCTGTGAAATTTGTAGTTCAGGCTTCTATTGTTTCCCTTGAACAACTTTGTCAGTTTGATGTCATATATAAAACATTAATTACCTTGGCAACAGCTTAAGTATTATGTATGGTCAAGATAGGTTATAAAACCACAATTCAAGTTAAAGCAATTATATGACTTGTTATGCACATTTACTGATATGAGAAAATCATCATGCTTCCCACTGATGTTCAATAAAAAACAAAACACTTTACATAAACATTCTTGAGCTTATTAACTCATTACAGCCCAATGAGCCTCAAGGCGTTCCTGCAGTTACCTCCGACTGCTCTAAGTGTCAAGTATTTTGTTCATATTTGCATTAATAATTCCAAAACCATGCTATATACAAAGTTTCAGAAGATTTCATCTTAAAGCATACTACATGATGCCAAACATAATTATTATTTGACATCTGTCTAATGCAGCTGAAGGGATATTGAATATCGTTTGTATACTGTTTATTTGTGATATAATGCTTTTAATATTTCTGTAAATATTTCAACATTCAGGTATCATATGCAAGCTCACGGCTGTATGCAGAAAATCCTGCTAGCGGTATGTGTCTTGCTTGAATAGTAACTGAGATATCATAAGTTGCTTATACAACATTAAAGAATTAATATTCACTGCCCTTATATTGATTTATAAAATCCAGTATCAAACTGAATGGATGCCAATGTAAAAATTAATATTTCCTGAATAGTTTTCCATTTACACATTTCTAGTAATACTTGTGGTTTCAGAGACATGAATATTTGTTTGATCTGTAAAGTGATAACATCATTTTTTTAAAGGCTCAAGCCACACCCACTGGGAGTTAAAAGTTAAAAGAGCTGTACTGGAGGGAATGAGTTAGAGGACAGCTTGAGTGAGTTATTTCATTCAATGGCGATGAAGGTCCTAATCACTGTTAAAACCCACATCAGTCATTTCATGAACTCGGCTCATTTTGAAAATGTAAGTTCATCTACCTCTGATATAAAATAAGTTGTTGCAGAGGAAAATCCACGCACAACGTATTTCCAATAGATATTTCAGATTGACCCATTTTTTTATTTGCAGATAGGTCTAATATTTATAAAGTATATCCATTTTTATTTGCAACAGATGGCACAGAAAAAGTCATTGCGATTTAGCTTTGAAGGACCACAAACAGGCAGCTAGTACCCCAAGCCAAAAGATGATTGCTTTTTTATATACATAAGTCCACTTGTTTGACTTAATTATCCTGTACTAATGACTCTTAATCATTGAGGTATCATGTTGAGTATCTGAATAGTGTACATTATCATTAAATACATTCTTAATCCTAATCACATCCCTACTACTCAGACATGAAAAAAGCTTATATTGGCTTGACAATGTGACACTGTTGGGAGCAGGGGAGTGTTAAATTGTGTTTTAAGGGGAATCTGAAGATGGCATACCTAAGGGTTAGGTATCTCCAATGATCTTTAGTTGGCAGATGCCACTTGTTTTGAAGATAATGAAAGGAGGCAAAGATCTTTTTACCATTAACTACCTCTGTAAGATCTTCTAGCCAGTGTTATACTCTAAAAAGGCCCAATCCATCTGCCTGAAGCAGACGTCTCTCTGCTTGCAGCATGGGACATCCTCATACTGGAATCAGTGAGCTCAAAGACAATGAGACAGGGAGAAACTTAACTAGGGACCTCATGCTTGCCTTTGTTTCAATTATTTGATGCCAATATTTTAGCTTCTTAGGGAGACCCTTTCCCATACCAACCAATAGCCCATGGCGATTCTACCCTTAACAGTCTGCCTTCTACTGAAGGCAAAATTCGAAGTGACTTCCTATTATGGTTAATCAACTGAAGTACAATAAAACCTATGCTAAACAGCCACCAGTCTGGCATTCCAAGTCCTAGATATATTTGTAGCAATCTAGTGACCCATCCATGATCTAATTCTTTGCCTATGGGTGTTCTAAATGAAGTGGGAGAGTAGGTTAAGTTGTACTTTTTGGCCATGGACTTTATTGCATTCCAGGAATATACCTGTATAAATAATACAACAAGGGCACAAAAACATCTTAATAAGAACTAGTCTTTCCAATAGCTGCAGATGTAATTTATATCATGGGTGTATCCATACAAACACCTTTCTCTACAGGGTTACCAAGTTCTGGGTAATCATAGACTCTGGATTGGGGTGCAGTATAATACTCCAGTACTTAGGATAATCATCACTCCATTTAAAAGGTGGCCATGTTACTGCTTATTACAGCTTCTGCACTGCGGCATTAATAGCAAATATTTCTGACTTACACAGATTAATCTTTAAACTGGACATACCATAGAATTTCTGAAGTAAGACTAATATAACCTGGGCATCATGTGCAGGATTCTGGGAAAGTAATGCATGGTCATCAGCAAAAAACAATTCCTTAATTTCAACTTCCAACAAGTTCCAACCTTCCAAAACATATGGGGTGTTAAGAGCTGTTTTCAAAGGTGCAGTTGCCAGAAATAAATGGGCAGGGGACAAAGGACATGCTTAATGAGTTCCATACTGAAGGGGAAAAGGGTAAGACATCATATTGTTAGTTATCATTGCGAATGTATGGTTTGTGTAGAAGGCCTGAATGGAATGCAAAAGGGTTTCTGGCAGGTTAATGAATTTTAAAATCTTCCATAGGTAATTCATTTACTGGGGGTTGAAAGCTTTTCAAAATCTAACAAGAAGACTACCACAGGCTCTGGCATATATTTAAGACCTTGCATGTATAACTGAAGCTTTCTGACATGGTCAGTGCTTGGATATAACTTTTTACAAGGAAATAAGCTTATAGTTGCTGATCAGCTTTGATCCTTATTAGGTTTAGGAAGAGTAAAAATAAGGGAAGTAGCAGAAAAGTGAATAATTCTACTTTTACTTTGGAAATTTTGATAAAACCAACCATGATGGAGCAAGTACAATAGTATCCAGACCTTTATACGGTGTGGAAACCATCTAGACTTGGGGCTTTTCCTGAAAGTGTTAGTTGCATGGCTGTCCTAATCTTCAGGTCCCCTATTAGGGATTTTAAACTGTCAGATTCTTGAGAAGACAAGGTGGTTATGTAGACTATACTGGCAACCTCTTTCACAATACTTCTGTCTTCCTTGTTCCATCCCCATTACTATACAAGCCTGGCAAAATTTCATAAACAAAGCATTAATACCATTGGGACTGGCTACCCATTTACCTGCACTGTAAGCTAACAATTTAGAAATATCACATTGTAATTGTCTATGTTTCCCCTGCATAGCCAATACTCTAGATGGCCTTTTGGCAAGAGCTCATTCTCTTATCAATGATTTCTGAATCTTGCTGTATCTACTGCCCATCCTGTTCTCTTTTATTTTTATCATTTTCTTTTTCTAAATTATCTTCCATTTCACTTTCCAGCCCTTTCTTATTTTGTTGTATTATCTTCCCCTTTGTTCACTATCATTAAACTCTTTTTTACACTCCAACCGTAAATGCCCACTTTATTTACACATATAGCGTTCTTATTCATATTTCTTAGCATCATGACCTGTTTTCCCATATAGATAAAATTTCTTTTTATTACAATTGTTAACAAGCTTTCCTTTTCCCCGCAAAAAAAACATGTTTTTGTTTATCACTAATATGTTACCACACTCTATTGCCATCAACATTTATAATGCTTGGAATGTGCATTTTTTTTCATTTCCATTGTTAAAATAACATTGCAATCCCATCCCCCAGTCCATAAACCCCTGTTGTCATATACCTTTGAAATCTCCACCACTTCTTTACAAATGTTTTTTAAATGTCTTTTCAAAGTCTCTCTTTCTACTTCTGTTCAAAACTGTATATTTGTTTTTTTTTTGTTTGTTTCTCGGAAAACATTTTACTACATAACTTTTCCCAAGAATTATCATTTTGTCTCTTTTCATACTCAAATAAAAAATTTCCATTCCATGAACAGTTTCAAAAATAATGTCACAAAATTTCTCTTTATTTATCAAAATAAAAACTCTTACCTCTTGTTTTTTTCTCACTCAAAGGTAGTATTATAGTGTCCCATACCTTGTATCTCTTCAACCTGTTATTCTTTTTGCTCTGTATTCTCGTTACAAATTTCTTTTTCATACTGTCATCTCTTTTTTCTTTCTGTTTATAGTTGCTTTCGACTGTCTCCATGTGTTTTCTTTCTTCTTCTGTGTTATTTCCCCTTTTAGGATTACCTCCAACTCTTCCTCCTGTATTTTCTCTATTATCTCTCCCCAGGAAACATCTCCTCCATTTTCTGGTTCACTTTGATTGAACATCTCCTACCATATATCATCCTGCAACCCTCCCAACTGGAGGGCTGTAACAAATAATTCTTCTTTTTCCATCTCCTCTAACTCAGAAAACTATTTTGTGTCTCTATGTACAGTGGATATAAAACATTTACACACCTGTTAAAATGCCATGTTTTTGTGATATAAGAAAATGAGACCACAATAAATCATTTCAAAACTTTTCCCACCTTTAATGTGACCTATAACCTGTACAATTCAATTGAAAAACAATCACATCTGTTAGGGGAAAACATAAAACATAAAAAAATGTACAATAAGCTGGTTGCATAAGTGTGCACACCCTTAAACTAATACTTTGTTGAAACACCTTCTGATTTAATTACAGCATCCAGGCTTCTTGGGTGGGAGTCTATCAGCATGGCACATCCTGACTTGGCAATATTTACTCACTTTTCCTTGCAAAAGTGCTCCAAATATGTCAGATTCCAAGGACATCTCTTGTGCACAGCCCTCTTTAGGTCACTCCACAGATTTTCTATTGGATTTAGGTCTGGGGTCTGGCTGGGCCATTCTGAAACTTTAATTTTCTTCTGATGAAGCCATTCTTTTGTTGATTTGGATGTATATTTGGGGTCATTGTCTTGTTAAAAAGTGAAATTCCTCTTCATCTTCAGCTTTCTAGCAGATACCTAAAGGTTTTGGGCCAAACGTGACTGGTATTTGACTCTGTTCATAATTCTCTCCACCTTGACTAAAGCACAAGTTCCAGCTGATGAAAAGCAACCCCAAAGCATGATACTGCCACCACCATGCTTCAACATGGGGATGGTGTTCTTCTGGTGATGTGAAGTGTTGTTTTTGTGCCAAATGTACCTTTTGGAATTGTGGCCAAAAAGTCCAACCTTGGTCTCATCAGACCATAACACATTTTCACACATGCTTTTGGGAGACATGATGTTTTGTTTTTCAAACTTTAGCCAGGCCTGGGTGTTTTTTCTGTGTAAGAAAAGGCTTCTGTCTTGCAACCCTATCCCATAGCCCAGACATATGGAGATTATGGGAGATTGTTGTTACATGTACACAACCAGTATTTGCTAGAAATTCCTGCAGTTCCTTCAGTGTTGCTGTAGATCTCTTGGCAGCCTCCCTGGCCAGTTTTTGTCTTGTCTTTTCATCAATTTTGGAGAGACATCCAGTTCTTTGCAACATCACTGTTGTCCCACATTTTCTCCACTTTTTGATGACTGTCTTCACTGTGTTCCATGGTATGTCCAATGCTGTGGAGATATTTTTGTACCCTTCTCCTGACTGATACCTTTCAACAATGAGATCCCTTTGATGCTTTGTAAGCTCTCTGAAAACCATAGCTTTTGCTGTAGCAGACAACTGAGTAAATGTCAGGAAAATCCTGCTAGGAGAGCTGAACTTTATTTGAGGTTAATCAGAGTCTCTTTAATTGATGGCAGATGTGTACCCAAGAAGACAGAATGCTGTAATTAAATCAAAAGGTGCTTTCACAAAGTATTAGTTTAAGGGTGTGCACATGTATGCAAACAGCTTATTGTACATTTCTTATTTTTTATATTTTTCCCCCTAACAGATTTGTTTGTTTTTCAAGTGAATTGTACAGGTTATAAGTCACATTAAAGGTGGGAAAAGTTTTGAAATGGTTTATTGTGGTGGCATTTTAACATGGGTGCGTGAACTTTGTATATCCACTGTACATCTCCCTGCAAGCTGACATTCATCTCTGATCTTACCATCCACTCTATCTAAAAAGCCCTAGAAGTGATGGATCTGATGCTCATACATTAAAAAGGGATGGCCATCCGTTGTCATCTGTAGCACAAGCTCCATGTCTGTGCAATTTAAGAAATAGAGTATGATCTGTGTGGGGAAATCCAGTCAGTATAGGCAAACCCAGGAACATGTGCTCTCTTTCTACAATGAAAGGTTTTGTTGGGGAGAGATTTAAGGCTTTTAAGAGCTGCTCCTGAAAAAAACTGTATGTATTCATTGTTTTCAGTCCTTCCAGAAAGCCTACTTGCTAGAGATTATTTCTGCTGCTTCTATTTTCCATATCATCCATCTTATACCATAAAGCTTACATGAACTTGAACCTGCAATGAGGTCTGTCATTATAGAATTTCTTCATATAGGGATTGTACTGCCATACTGCTCCATTATACTCTTTCAAAATACCACCTCAGCTTTAATCTCCCCCAATATCCTCTAAGATTTTGCAACCTAGCAGGGTTAAGTTATCCAATTTAGTAGACAGATCTGCAGAGGCAGACAGGATTGAGGATTTTGTAGCTGTTCCTTCCATCATGCTTACAATGACTATGACTATACAACACCTCCTTCATTGTTATTAAAAGAGCCAAGAGGATAATTAAATGGACAGCATAGTCACAGTTTGACTAAATATGAAATATTTGCATCTTCATGATCAGAGCTGGAAGGCTGTTTTCTTCATTGTACAAAAGCAACAAGCTGATGATGGCACCAGTGTTCCCTTATCATTTAGAAGTGTATTAGTGTTTCTATCATGAATGCATCTGTTTCAGTTTTCCAGCTACATGAACATGAATATGCTGAGTACTGCTGCTGTAAACGAAAATGCTTAAAAAAGTAATTTGACTGTAAAAAGACAATAATGCTAGATATGTGGCATTAAGGGGCTACTGGCAAGGGAGGAAGATTTGACTGTTAAGTATTTATATTCCACCTAAGAAAATGTGGGTAGAGATACTCGGCTTTCAGCAGGGAATATTACTTATAGGTGGGGACTGGAGCTTGAGTTGTTAACAGCGAGGATCTATCTGGAGACCTAGACGAGGAAAAATATAGCAAAAGAGGGTAGGAATTCTGAATAAATTTATGAAAATATTTGGTATGGAAGACATGAACTCAGTAATAGAAACTCGGACAGAATTTTCATGTTATTCTCCAAGGTACAATGACTGCACTAGACTAGTCATAAATTATATGTCACGGGAATACGTGCATTTAAATGAAAG
This sequence comes from Protopterus annectens, assembly GCF_019279795.1. Classification (NCBI taxonomy): domain Eukaryota; kingdom Metazoa; phylum Chordata; order Ceratodontiformes; family Protopteridae; genus Protopterus; species Protopterus annectens. Next base: position 288,156,635 of record NC_056744.1, read on the forward strand.
GTTCAACACACATCTAATAATTATTTCAGATCATGTACCAAATAAAAGCTAGGAAAAAATGCAGAGTAATGAAGCAAAAATGAGTCTTTGGTGCTTCCCCACTGACTTGTTAAAAAGACAGTAATTTAAGGAATGGGTAGTGGAAATTATTTGAGAGTTATTAACGAAGATTGATATTTCCTCAGAAGTTAGAGCTACTGAGTGGGATAAAATGAATGTAGAGTTTAAAATAGGGTTGAAATAAAAGAAAAGGAGATAAGGTTAATAAATAAAAGGAATTATTTAGATAGGGCTGACAAAGTTTAAAGTATTGTAGAATAAGAGGAATCACAGAACAAGATGTGCAATCTCAGACTGTTAATGAGAATATAAGGGAATATCTGTATAATATGCATAAGCTTAGATAGATTCCTATTAAGCAACTGTTTTCGGATAATAACTCCAAAGCACGAAAATTCTTAGCACAATGACTTATGCAACAGAAAGTTGAAAGGGTTGTTGCCAAACTGAGGGAGCCTATAACAAGGAGAAATAACCAGAGATCCTGTAGCAGCATTAGAAATATTTTAGAAATGTTATGAAAATTTGTAGAAAGCAAAGAAATATGAAAATCATGTAAAAGCACAAATGAAAATATTTATGGAAGACTTAAGTATGCCATGGTTAGAGGTAAGTGAGACTCAAGGATTAACAGTTAAGATCGGAGGAGACAACATAAAAATGCTGATGTATAATCAATACACAGGAAAGTCTCCATGAATAGATGGTATTCCTGTGGAAGTCTGGATGCTAGGAAGGAAGAAAGTGATACAGATCTGGAATGTTTTACCAGCATTTTAAAAGAAGGGGAAGCACTAACATCCAGGAAAAAGTTGTAGTGGTCGTAATCCCTAAAGACAGTAAAGACCCACCAGATCCAGCTTCAACTAGGCCTATTTCAATTTTTAACCATGCTCATAAAGTGCTTATGTCTATATTAGCTAAAAGGTTGGCAAAAGTGTTGCCAGAACTGATAGATATGGATCAATGTGTTTTTCTACAGGGGTGGTAAACATTTTACAACAATAATAGAACAGTGATGATCCAGACAGAAGCAGAATATAAGAAAATACTGATGTTGTTGGGTCTTGATGCAGGTAAAGCATTCAAAAGTTTAAAATGGGATTTTATGACTAGGACAATGGAAGCATTTGCATTCCTTGATACAACAATATGGTTGACTCTAGACGATTGTCACTGTTGAAATTGATTCCACCCCGGCCTTGTGTGCAAAAATAGGAAAAAAGAGTTGCGGGTGGATGGATTATATGTATATAAATTATATTTAACGACTTTCTTTGTCATTCCCTGTCCTATCTATGATTATTAAGATTAATTGCTTCAAAAGTTTACTTCATTTTACTGTTTTTCCCCATTTCTGAATACAGCAGAGTTGATCATGAAATGTTTTATGTTGAGCAAGGCTATTAAGTTGTACTGGCAAGAATGTTGCTAAAAAGTTCTGTACACATTGAGTTGAAAAGGCTTCTGTGGCAACCTGACAGTCTGTCATGCAACTGTCAAGAAATAAAGTGACTTTGGCCTAAAGAAAAAAATAATGTAAGGGAAGTGTTTCCCACTGCCAGCGACCAACCAACTGAAACCAAAACAATAAACACTCTGTTTCTACCAATGTGCATGTCTGTATAAGGATAGAGTGACAATCACAGAAAATTAGTTAATAATGTTTTATTTATTGTTTTGTTCAGTTTTAATTTTTGTGACAATCACAGAAAATTAGTTAATAATGTTTTATTCATTGTTTTGTTCATTTTTAATTTTAGGTCTCACTCCAGGGGTGTTTTTACTGATAGTAAAGGAAGAAGCCATGTTTGTGATGGAGGAGCTGTTCAGAATCAGGACATTAACTTACTTATGATGCAAACAGTTATGATTAGTCTGTTTTTAATTCCCAATTTATATATATATATATATATATATATATATATATATGTATGTATATATATATATATATATATATATATATATATGTATATATATATATATATATATATATATCTATATATATATATATATATATATAGATATATACAAAGGCTCTTGCTACCCCCATAGTGCCTTTTTTAGGCAAGGCTCAAAAGACAAACCCACCTCCATAGGTATCACAAGGGATAAGAAACTAAGAGTAATGCTACTCAATGCCAGAAGTCTAAACCTCAAGATGCATGCACTCGAAACTCTCCTTAGCATGGAGAACATCGATATCTGTGCAGTAACAGAAACCTGGTTCAAGGCTCCCGAGAGCACCCCAGCACTACCAGGTTATACCTCATACCATGCTATTCAGCCCAAAAACTTGGACCAAACCACAAAAGGAGGGGGAGTATCAATATTCGTCAAAGATACCCACACCTCCAGGTTGGTGGCACAGCATGAAGCATCAGAGACTATCCAGGTGCAACTAACAGTGGGTAAAACTGCCTTCCAGCTTATAGCCTGCTACAGACCACCCTCCCAAACCCAGGAACCCCACTCGGCCTTCCTGAGAACACTGGAAAATATGAAGGTCTCTCCAAACACCATTATATTGGGCAACTTCAACTACCCAAACATAGACTGGGAGCATTACTCTAGCTCCAACACCCTAGCCCAAAGGTTCCTAGAATTTATAAACTCAAATGCTATGGAACAACTTGTTACCACTCCCACAAGAGGGGAAAACATACTGGACCTGATCATCACCAACATGGGGACTCTATGCTCCAGACCTCACTGGTAAGATCAGACCATAAACTAATCTCACTGGATATTCACATCCTGACCCCACCCCCTGCCCAGAAAACCACAGTGAAAAACTTCTCTAAAACAAATTTCACACTCCTCAAAACCGAGGTGGAATCCTTCAAAGCCCCCGGGCCTGTGGAAAATACAGCCCAGACCGCAGAATCCTTTATAAACGCATTCTATGAACACCTTCAGGAATGCATGGATCATGCAATCCCAAATAAAACCAAGACCCAATCCTCCAATGGCAGTCGTCCTGTCTGGTTGACCCCAGCCATAAACAAACTATGCAATAGAAGGAGGAAGCTACTACATGATAGAGCAAAATCCCAAAAAGGGAAGGCATCTCTGATCAGTATTAGCAAAAAAACTACGGGCACTCATAAAATCTTCTAAGGCCAGCTTCGAGAGAAAAATTGCACAGGACACTAAGGATAATCACAAGGCTTTCTTTAGTTATGTTAGGAACCTGGGTGGGAATTCCCAGATATGCTCAGAATTAGTCCAAAATGACAAAAAAAACACCCAGGTTCCTAACAAGGCCATTGACAAGGGGAAGGTGGTCCACACAGCCTACCTGGACCTCTCAAAAGCCTTCGATACAATACCCCACTCGGGCATTATAGATAAGCTTACCAGCTTAAATATAAACCCCTATGCCACTAGATGGGTTGCAAACTGGCTCAAATACACAACCCACATGGTTAGAATTGCTGGAGCCATGTCAGACTCCAAACCAGTTACAAGTGGCGACCCACAAGGCTCAGTCCTGGGACCTCTCTTGTTCGGTATATATTTCTCGGAGGTACAGGCCAACACGGAAGGACTGTGGCTGACCAAGTTCGCAGATGACTGCAAACTGGGCACCATGATCGACTCTCCAGCTGACACAAGCATCCTCCAAAACGGCCTCATAGAAACAAACAACTGGTGCCAGAGCCATGGCCTCAAGCTAAATGCCAAAAAGTGTATAGTCATCCCCTTTGGCAAAAACAAAGTGCCCACAAATTACCACATAGGTGGTAATCCATTAAGTACAGAAGAAGTAATTAGGGACCTGGGGACCCAAGTTGATAGCAATCTCTCATTTGACAACCACGTGGCCAAAGTGGTTAGAAAAACATTTTATATAGCCTGCCTAATCATGAAGGGATTCACATCTAGATCAGGGGAGGTTATCGTGCCTCTTTACTCATCCCTCATCAGGCCCATAATTGAGTACAATGCCCCTTTTGGGATGTACCTTACCAGACACCTGCAGCAACTGGAAAGACCCCAAAAGTACCTCACCAAGAAGATCAAAGGGCTCAAACAGATGCCATATGCTGCCCGGTTAAAGAAACTCCAGCTCTACTCAGTGGCATACCGCCTGCTCAGAGGTCATCTGTGCCTGACGTATAAAGCCATGTCCAACCCAGAATTAATGGACATGCTGCACCTCAGAAAATCCAAATCCCATCGAGCTACATGCTCGAGAGACTTGAACCTCAGCACTGTAATAAATAGGACATGCTGGAGGGACAGATTCATAACCCAGAGGCTCCCTACACTCTGGAATAAAATCCCAGTCCAAGTTAGGCAGAGTCCCTCATTGACTCTCTTCAAGAGGAATCTTGATGAGTGGATGGGAGATTGTAGGTTTACTCCGGGTATCACTTCTGTGTCACTGTTAGACAGGGGCACAGTATACTAACCTTGAAAAAGGGCATAGCAAAATTAATTTAAAATGGGTGGCGAAAACCAAACACACTCTGGCTAGGCTTATAAATGCCCTAGGGCAGATAGCCTAGTATGAACCTATGAACCTATATATATATATATATATATATATATATATATAAAATGCGTGATTATTTTCCTGTCTCCCTGCTTCATTTACATGACAGCTAGTGGTAGCTATTATGTTTATTACAGCTTAGGGTACTGATATAAGGATTTACAGTCACTTTGCATGCTATATAGTGTGTGGGTGGGTGGGAAGTGACCACACACAGTCTAATAGCAGATTCATAGCCTCATTTGGTGCTGTGGTGCAGACAGCAGATGTGCCCTGCAGACAGCATATGCAAATAAGAATATAATGAAGGGTGGTATGAAAAGTGAGACAATAATATCATGCAAATATATACAAGGTGAATAAATTGATTACTCAAGGGTGTAGCTGTGGGAAATTGCATACCACTGTGTGCCAAGCTATGAAAGATCAAAGTACACTGAAAATTCCAGAGGTGCACACAGCAAAAATGCTTAGGATACCAGCAGCAGACATGCAACACCATTTAGATGCTATCATCACCGCCACTTCCTACCTGCATGGATGACGAGATTTCAAGCAGCAATGAAAACAGTACCAGTAGGGGGTGACATTCCATAATATCAGTGGTCAAGAGATTATTGATCAGTTTTACATATACAAGGCTGTTTTATAGAACTTGGTTGACATGTTTCAGTCAAATATAGAATCTGCAGAAATGCATGATCCTCCTATCCATCTAAAGAATGAGGTATGTATACCTCTTACTATCTTAGTTACAGGGACATTCCAGAAATCAGTAGTGAACATTTCAGGTGCTTCTCAGGCCTGAACCTCTAAAATACTAAACATGCTCCTAAAACTTATGTTTCTACATGTGGATAGGCATATGTAGCTTCCCAGTACAACTGAGGAGAGACCCACCGCAATGAGTGGCTTCTGTGACACTACTTCCCTCCTTGAGGTACTGTGCGCCATAGATTGTACAGATGTAGCAACGAAGATCACACCTGAGCCACAGTCAAAGAGGTATGTGCAAAGGAAAGGCATGACATGCATATGGGATGATAATCAATGTGTCTACAAGGCAACTGGGGAGTTTCCATGGTTCACATAAATGGCATACATCTGAGATATATCACCAATTTTGGAAGGTGCCCTTTCAGAATGTCACCTATTTTGGAAGTGTTGCTTTGGTTAAATTAAATGCATATAGCCACATATACTGTGTGCATAAATAAGTAAACCCCTCATTCCCCATGTTGATTATGTTCTACAGGTGATGCTTCTGGATAATTTCTAAAGCCTAGCATATGTCACCTGTACAGAACCCAGACAGCACTGCCAAACTCATGTTCAATGTAGCATATGTAGAAACCCTTAATGTCATCAAGCATTTATTTCAGAAATTCAGTCCCCACTTTTTCAGCTTCGATGCATTTGGGGTGACCCGGCAATATAACCTGCCTACCTACAGCCTGCATACTGTTTCCAAATGTACCATGCTGCTTAATGTGATCTGAGAAAAGATGCAGGCCAGCCACAAGGTACAGGTACTGCAGGACTGTTCACACACTGGAATGATAAAGAAGGCAGCAACCTCATCTGCTGATGACAGTGAGATGGAATAGGAGCAAACAGCAGCTACACCCCCACCCAACTCAGATAATGACAGGTACAATACTTGACAGAGCAGGTGAAGCAACATCTAGCACCGACAAGCACAAAAATAACAGCACAGTGTCACACAGGACAAACATGATATATGCAGTGGTAATATCAGCTATGCCAGTCAGTGTATGATCAAACCATTCAGCTACATATATTTCTATCCATAGCTTCCTTCCTATTGTGTCTTTCCCCATACCATGACCTCATTTGCATATGCATTATGCACTCCATCCTATTACTGTTTGTCTGCCTTTGGTTTGTCTCTATCCATTCCATGTTTCCTCATTTTAGTGTGTGCATATCTACCCATACGTTTCTGTGCTGCTGTATGTGTATCTGTATCTGTATGCCCCTGCACACTGATCTTCTCTCTTTTCCTTCAACTTCTCTTATTTTCTTATCACCCTTTTCCTTCTACCTTCTCTTTATGCAAAGCATAGAGGACACCAGCTCATTCCCCAAAATATGAATGCCATGTCTTCATCTCAAGCTCTGCACTAATATAAGTTGTCTTTCTATGTGTCACTTCTCTTGCTGCCTTTCCCATGTTCTTGTTTTCCTATATGGCTCCCTTCCTCCCCTTTTAGCCATCTGACAAGTGTCTATGTACATGAACACAACAGCAGTGCAACTTTAATAAATGTAGAGCTATATACCATTGTGTCTTGCTTTGTGCAATAATGCTGAGGGACATGCTACCATGTGCATCATAGCTCTTCATATATTGTTTTATTCTGATATGCAGTGCTCTGTGAAGTAATGGTTTCAGCAGTCTTCAGATCTACTCATAGTGGCCTATGTCCACACTATAGATTGTTGCCTTGTCCCTCTATTCACATGTCGCACTGCACTGGTGTATCTGCTTGCATATTTTCTGTACTACTTATCTACACAGAATGGAGTGCAGCTACCTGCATGAAGGTGTTGCCTGCTTTACATTAGATATCTGATTAGTGTACATGATGCCCCACATTGTCACTAAGCTGCTCGTGGCTTGTGCATGAATGTAATGTATTTGTATGAATCCCAGCCTGGCTGCTGTCCTCCTTATCATGGGACCTGACCATAGAAGCTTATACACAGATTCTACATTACACAAGGATGTATGGTCCTTTAAGTCTGCTCAGCTTGTGCTATAATCTAACAGCATATAGTCCTCCAAAGGATGGTCTTTCACCTGTTCCAAATTCCAGGAATGCTCACGTGGGTTTGTCTCTGCTACTACTTCAGGGTAACTTAATCAACCATCTACAACGTTTCCTATAAAATAACATATGAACGATAATGATAATAAATTTTAGCTGCTATATATAATTTACTAAATTATTTGCATATTCATATATTTCTGTAACATATTCCCCAGGATTAAATAAAATTTGTGTGGCATCATGTAGAACCTACAAGGAATGTATCCATGTTCGTGATGACGGTCCCCCCTCGGCAGCGCACCATGCATATTAATGATGGCTCGTTGCCGAGGGAGAGCTGAGGAACATGGTTATTGATTCAGTGTAGGGAGAGGTGTAGTGCTAACCATGACTGCAGGTGAGTACGAGACTCCCTGCAATGTCTTTTTGTTTTATTTTTATTTTATTTTTTTTAAAAAGCATGTTTGCGTGGTACAGTGTGGAGCACAGCAATGCCAAGCTGTGCTCACATCTAATATAGCAGACACCTGCCAGACATCCAAAAATATAAGCCGGATGTAATTAATTATTTATTTAAAGGTGTGTTTAAGCGTGTCTAATCATGTTTGCATGGTGCGGCATGGTATTCAGCACTGTTTACAGGTAGCTCAGTAGTATAAGAGAAGGTAAACCAGATTTCTTAATATCCATATAGCTAAATGGGGAGAGTTGCTGCTTCATGTGCAGTAGGCCCAGGGTTTGAATACATGGAAGGGAAGATATGTATTTAATTTTGATATACATATTATGAAGACAATTTTAAAATATGGCCCCACTGTGCTCTGCTAAGCTCTGCTCAACTGTCCTCAGACTTGCTAAGCACCGCATAAACATGGTAATGGCTGCCAATCTTTGTGCACTGCTTCCCTACTGCTCAGCTAGTTTGTGTGCTGCTTAGCTCCACTAAGACTATGGCTCTGCGAGTGTTCACACTTCTCAGCTCAGCTGCACTGGATTGCAAGGTGCTAAGTGAAGCAGCACTTTTTTGAATGTTGCCCATTGACGTGTAAGGGTGGGAAAACAGCCTATATTAAGCCCGATAGGTGGGAATAGAGCAGAATCCATTGGAGTTCTGTCATCTGATGGTATAATATGGCTGGTGTTGTTGGTGAAGATGTGCACATTTGGGTGCAGCATTAGGGAATTCTTGAATCCGGGGTCATGGTTGGGCTCCTCATGAAAAAAACATGATGACAGGCTGCTGCAGGCAGTTTCCAAGAGTCAGAGTGTAAGACAGAGGCCTGGGACCAGCTGGCCAGAGAACTCATGAGTGCTACTGTTATCCCCCACACAGGTGAGCAGTGTTTTCACCACCATGATGACCTGAAAAGGTGAAAGAGGAGAACTTTGGACACATGGGTTCAAGAAGTGAGGGCAGGTAATGCCTCACAAGTATGTAAGTAATTTTACCTCTGTTTTACCAATATGTAATGTGAATGTCTAGAACACTGGTATGCATAATGGTGTGCTTCTCTCCCAACAGCTGTAGCTGAGAGGGCTTGCAATATTGAGTCACATGCCAGGTACTTGGCCAGGTTGTGCCTTGAGTGTGGTGAGTACAGATGTATTATGCTAACTGTAGTGAAATAAGCAAGAAACAGTAAAGCATTAACTGCAATAAAGTATATACAGTAAAGTTTGTAGTGCAATAAATGTGGACTTGGAGCTGTAGTGCGATAAATGAATAATGCCAACTGTAGTGCAATAAAACATGAAACAATACCAATAACTGCATTGAAGTATATACAATAAAATCTATAGTGCAATAAATATGGAATTAAAGCTGTAGTGCAATAAATAATGTCAAATATAGTTCAATAAAAACATGAAACAATACCAATAACACTAAGTAAAATGGTGTACATCAGGATTGTGTTGTCATAACCATTGCAGCAGAGGTGTATGCAGTGAGGCTGTAAGGTATGGAGCTGCAGTCAAGTATAACACTGTAATAGGTGTAGAATGCAAATCTAATGGCTGCAAATTGTATTGGTTAATTCATATAGTACTGTTCAAGGCTGTCTCTAGGCCAATATTGGTCACATAGTGCTTTGTCATCCACAGACATCAGGTAATAAAGGTATATGGATGAGGTAGCCCACTGCATGAGCTGATATAGTTTGTTGATATCACAGATATGATACTGAAATATAGCTTACCTACTATCTGCGCTATGCTTATATTTCATGCATGTGTGTTCTACTGTCACTGCAGTCTAGTATAGCACTATAATAGTACTACCAGGCCATATTTTGGTTCAAGGTGAGCTCTAGCCAAATATCAGTCAGTCAATAATCAGCTGTGACTCAGTAGCTCAGTTTGGTAAATGCTCTGTATATAGTATATTTTACCACACACAGTGCAGGGTTCAAATCCATTGGTATGTAGCAGTAAATATTAAAGTAGCAGTCACGTAATGCTCACAATTTTTCTCTCCACAGGAACTACAGGTAAATGGGTGAGGTAGGCCATATTATGAGTAGATAATTGTGTGTTTAGATGTCACAGATTGCTAAAATTGTTAGCAAGAATGTTTTCATCAGCAATGTTCAGTCAGAAATAAAATGTCTAATCCCAGTCTGACTATATGGCTGGATTGTCTGTTAAAAGTTGCTGCAGTCAATTAATACATTCTGTGCAGATGTAGTCTGCAGTCACTACTATTGGATTTCATTCCCATGCCTACTAACCAAGGCATGTCAGCTGTTTAGTGTCTGTACTGTACACATACACGTCTCTCAAGTGTCACGATTTCACATTATGTAATTAATAGTGTGTAATCTGTCTGTCACAGAATTACCATAGAAGTGATTACTTAGATTGCAAAGTATCACCAAATCAGCCCATATAACACCTTGGTAGTTATATAGGTCCACCTGATGTGAAAGTGTTCTGTGTAGTTGTGTACCCACAGTTGTTACTGCTTGACTCACAGTGTCCATGCAAACACCTTGAGAGGTATGTACATGCCACATCAGCAGTAGTCACTGTACACATAAGGAAAATACAGACCTGTAGAGTAGATAGTACTGTTGGCAAGGAAATAACCGGCAATGTTACTAATGGACTGTTTGTCTTTGTCTCCCCACCCCTTATCTTCATTTATTTTTCATTGTTTTTCATTGGTTATCATTTACTATTAACTGTATTTTGGGCCATCTGTTTTATTATTTTATGTATTATAATGGTTGCATATTAACATATCTTGTTAAGTTACCTATTTTGTTGGCATTATGCTATAACTGTTACTGGCAGCTGTTATACTATTTTGTTATTTATTGTTGTGTTTCACATAATATGTATTGATATGTAATTGGGTTATTTCCAAAGTTCTGCCATGCTGTTATTACTAACAACGATTTGTTCACAACTAACCTATACTTATTGCTATACCTCCATTACCACAGCACATCATGGTAGGCAGGTTTCAGCTGATCTGACTACCTTGCCTCAACTGGCCATGGCACTGCATTCTGGCACATCTAGGACTCAGACCAGTGGAGCCCCCTCCGCTGCCCCTACACCACCTGCGGCATCGGGTGGGAATGCCTCAGGGGAAGGGGCCTGGCCTCTCCCTGGAAGCAGTGGTGGAGGGGCTGTTGTCACCCAGGATCAACTGCTGCTCATGGTGTGCAAGATTGTTCATCATAGCTATGAATGCTGCCTGCGCCACACTGAAAGCATGCTGGCCGAACTGGTGGTGCAGTGTTGCCCTAATGACTGTAAGTGGCAATCACTATGTTTTGACGAAAACACCTGTTTTAATTAAGATCTGCATGGCGTGGAGGGTTAATGGAGCCAGTGTCCAGAACAGCTACCTTTGGGGCACTGAAAGAGCAGTGCCAACAGTACCATGGGTGGGGACATAAGTCATACTGCTTCTGTCTAGAGGCATGTGTGACTTGGATGCCACAACATCCTCCCCATCCAAGTTGTTCACCCACCTCATGTGTCACACACTGCTCCTGTCTGCTGTCTTGTCTGTCTTGTATCTCTGCAAATGCATCCTCTGCTACCCAACTTACCTCCCCACACATACCTATGTCCCTTCTCCAACTTTCCACTCTCAGCTGAATAAAAAAAATGGGCACATGTCCCAAAAAAATATCGCCCCATACATAGCTCTGCAATTCATACATGTGTCCACTGGACATAAGTAATTTGGTCCAGTTGGCTTGACAACACAGTTATGTTATCCTCACCCCTTCCTCTGAGGATTCAGAGTCCAAATTCATCTAGAAAATCTGTCAAAGTGCACAGCTGTTGCTGTACAAGAAATGGATAGCTATGGTTCTTTCCTACACCCCTCCTACACTTCCTTACCTGCCTCTCACTATGTTTTTTCCCCTGCTTGCTCCCATTTCACCACTTTCCTATCTGCCCTTTTATCTTTACTTTATAATTTTTTAACACGGCACTGCATGGTGTGCCACACTGTGCAGCTTCGCTTAGCTCTGCTAAATAGAGCTTTAATGAATAAATGTGTCTCTAACATTGTTAGACACGTACAATATAGACACTTCTGCCATGTTTCAAACCCTAGCCCATCACACCCACAGCACACTGCATTAACCCTCCACGCCATGCAGATCTTAATTAAAACAGGTGTTTTCGTCAAAACATAATGATTGCCACTTACAATCATTAGGTATGTGTCAGTGGAGCTGTGTGCCACACTGCACAGCACAAACTGGAATTAAAAATTAATGGGAAAAATGGGAGTTTATGTTTCAATAATATAGCACTAGACAGCCAGAGACATAAAAATGGATGTAAGCGAGGCCTGTGATAGCAGGTTAATTTGCCCTTGAATCAACAACATGTAGAAAGACACCTGCTGAGGCATCAATGGCAAAGAACGTGTTCACCTTGGACCCTGATGCAGAAATACAGCCATAGAAAGCCATGCACGTATTGATGGATGCAGACATATGTCACAGCCTGTATGTCTGCACATATACCTTGAAAATACACCTGCTGTAGCAGTGACTCAGTAGCTCAGTCTGTTAAATGCCTTCAAATCCAGTCTTCTGTTTCAGTTCAATTGCATTATTGTGAAGACAGCAATTAATGACTGAGTCATACAATCTTTATCCACATGGGTTACTGCTAATTCATGAACTACTATTCAGTTTTACAAGTCAGAGGCCTGCAGGTAGGGACACACTGCACATATCTGTATAGCATAACTATATGTTGTCTACTACTCTGTTATTGGCACTGTTGCATAACCGATGTACCTTAATCACATGCCTTGACTGGACTGCAAAGGGTACCCTTACACTGGCTTTGCCATAAAGATGGGGCTATCTCAGCTGCGACAGTTACACTTACAGTTTGTTGTCATCCAAAATGTTCACACTCCTCCTATGTGTTCTAGGCTGCAGCAGCAGCTGCAGCCTATAGCTCACACACCTGTATGCAAAGGAAGCTACTACACACCTATCATACCTCCCAACCCCCTAGCGCAAGGAATCCAGACAGAGCCATTATAAATGTGGGAACAAAGGTCCTGAAATTGGGACATGTTTTACAGTTTGCTCCTACATAGATTGTAAGTTGATAGAATACCAGCTATTGCATTAGCATGCATATTATGAGGGGTATGAAGTCTGACACTCAAATTTGTGTCTTCCATTACTAAGCTGCTCATGGCACTGTCAACCTTCAATGTTTGCCAGTGAATTGCCATATGACCACAATGACATGGAACACTGACCACACATATGAGGCGAAACTGTGGACATACTGCATAAATCGCTACTGTTGACAGTTCTTGTACCTACTACCCTATGTGATGCTGTAGTCTCCACACCTCAGTGATTTCCATCTTAACAGCTAAGAAAGGAGTCCAGGTCTACATGAAGACCTTATATATTGCACTGTAGTGGCATGTCATTGTTAATGATAGTGCAGTTCAGCTATTTTGGCTGCAATTACCATATTGGAGCCACAGACTGATGCAGAGACAGGTACCTGCTAATGAGCAGTACCTTAAAAAGGGAAGCAGCTGGTTATGGGGAACAAGTCTGTATGAAACTTACCTCAAACAGAGAGTGTATTTTCAAAAGACTACCGGAAGCAAAGTTCAACAAAGGAGTACTGCACTCACCAGGTATGTAATTGTTTTCTCCATATAACAGGATGTGGATGAGGGGATGGAAGTAGGGGGAACAGACATTACAGCAGTAAGCCTGTCATAGATCTATAGTAATGACATGTCATTGATACTCAGCTGTCCTACACCTACAGACATGCCTCTCAAATGTTCCTGATTTCCACTCACATCTTAGCTCTGTTCCTCTTAATCCCTCCTACAATGGTTGGCTGTTGTAGGGTGAATTACACATAATACATAGTGACAATAAGTAAGGGTGCACACTCCTGTAATGTCAGACAATGTACACTGATTCACCTTATTTCATTCTGTCAGTGTCTCACATAAATTGTTCTAACATTTTAAAAGTGTCCCTGATTGTTCTTGATGTACTCTGGCTAAGTCCATGCTTCTGTTGACATTTGTCCCTGTCTGGTTGAGAGCTATGCTTAACATAGCTGTCAACATGTTACAGCAAGAAATCTGAACAAAGACATAATTAATGGAGGGACAAAGACCCAAAATTAGGGACGCTGCAACTATTGCTTATGACGTCTTAAACTCAGATGTCTATCTTTATTTTCTGACATCAACCATCAATGAATGGTCAACCTTTTGTCAGAAATCCACAATGTTGTGTGAAAATGACCAAAAGTATGATGCAAACATCTTGACATTCTGCAAACATCTGTATAGTTGAGAGGTATGATGCCTACATGGAATATATTCTACAGCAGGTTTGCATTGTTTTCTGTCATTGTGGCACACTGGTGTTTCTGGACTGTCCCCATATAGTGATTGTAATAGCACACTGCTATTTGTCTGGCAGTGGCCGTAGGACATAATAGTGAGAACTTGCTGTAGGTGACACATCACAGTACACTGCAGTGGTGGGTGTAAGAACATACATCAGAGTCTGTCATAGCACAAAGGGACATACCCCCCATAGTACTACTATCTTGCTGAGATCCACACATATAGTTTGTTGCCAGACTGTGGGGTATGATGTGTGAGGGAGCAGTGGGTAGTACAAGCCACTATGGCCATGCTGAATCTGTACATAGTGGATGTCCACATATTTGGTCCTGTAATGTGCTCCCCTTTTGTTGTCTTTCAAAAACCATGTATTGCAGATGACATGCCCCCTTCTCCAATGTAGAGAATGAGGTAATAGTGGATGCACTAAGGCAGCATCATCAGATGTTGTTGTTCAGGGAGAGGCATAATTGTGAACAATGGGCAGCATTGTGGGCAGACTTTGTGCAGGATGTCAACTGAAGCGGCCAGTAGGACAGGACCTATGAGCAGGTGCGACAGAGAGCCACAGATATGGTGAATGCTGCATGACAAAGGTCAGCTGATGTTGCCAGGGATTATGCAACTACTGGAGGAGGGCCTGCAGTGATACAACCACTCTCAGCCACAGAGCAGTTCCTGGCAAACTTAGGAACACAAGACAGCACCCAAGCATCCATCACACCATACATCATGGAGGTGAGTGCCCCTAGCAGAGGAACATCCAGGGAAGCTTACTGTGTCTACCATTATAATACTTTATCAGTCACTGTGGCAGGCTGTACATATCTGCACATGGGTGTCAGGTCTATCTGCATTGAGGGGTTGGGGTTTAAGCTCAGTTGTGCACATATACTCTGAATCTCAGCAATATAGTCAATAATAGTGGCTACTGTACAAGCGGATATATGCACATATTACCCTGTAGTGCTGCAACATACGGTGGTGCTGACAATACCTTTCCCTCTCCCTTTCATAGGTCTGTCAGGAATTACCCAAACCCATGCTCCTGTTCCTGGTAATCATGATACCATTGTTTTACGGATCATATATACCCTATGAAAGTTAAGGGCTGCCATATTGCACTATGTACAAATGTGTATAGCCAGATTAGAATATTTGTATGTACCATTCTGGAACAGCTGACCACATTTCATAGACTGGGTAATCACAGGTATGTATTTGAATGAATATTAACATGTCTGCACTTATAGTTATGAGTGACTACACAGCCTGGTATACATGAGGCAAGTGATCTAAGATGTCTGTTTAAACACAAAGGGTAGATGTTACATACCTGAGGCAGTGACACTAGTACTGGTATATCATTCTCAAGATAGATGCACTAGGTGTAATGTGTAGTTCTATCATGTATAGTGTCAGATTGCATACTTTACAAGTAAATTGTACTGGCAACTTTAACTGGATGTAGCTGATGTGCATGTAATAAAGGATTTGACTTGTCTGTGTATGTTGTTGTGATGTTGTCTGTTGTGCATGGGAGCAGAGATGAGAAGATGTGAGACTGGTAATGCAGTTGTAGATCCTCATTTGTATGAGTCTGTGTGGATTACCATACATAAAAGTGCAGGTATTTATTTATTTCCAGTTTGATTACCGGTGCAGTCCATTGGACCCAGAGAGCCTGTTTTCAGTGGAGGCCCATGAAGGAAAGCTCCACAAAACAGATTATAAAAGCTAACAGTCCAATAAAAATAAAAGTAAAAGTACAAATGCATATCAAATAATACAAAGCATGAGCAATATTGCCAATAGTGGAAAACTATCTTGCAGATACATTTTAACAAATTCACACAGTTAAAGTCAAAAGCTATTTACAATATTTACAGTGTGAGAGATTGTATGGGAATTGGCTATAGAAGGTTATAGCCAGCTATAAAGTGCTTATGAACTCAGGAGGATGCCCTCCCAGGGGCTTTTGTTAAAGAGTTCTAGGTAGGGAGAATGCAGTTGCATTTCCATTTGGAGGAGAGGTAGGTGTAAAGCTGAGTTTTGAATTTGTTTGTGTTTGACATTGTCCTTAGTGTGGAAGGGGAGAGAGTTCCATTTCTTACCTAAGGAGAAGGTGAGGAGAAGTTGTCCAGAAGGATATTTAAGTTTGTGGACAGTAATTAAGTTTTGGTGCTCAGATATGAGAGTGTTATTTGAGGTGTATGGGGGAAGGATGTTAGTGAGAGTGGGGCATTTTGTTGGATTAAATATTAGTTTATGTGCTGTAGTGAGCTGGAGAAGGTCCAGGTAATTTGTGAATTCTAACCAGTTGAGGGACTGGAGGGTAACACAGTAATGAGTGGAATGTTTGGCTTTGGTGGCAAATTTAGAAATTTTGTTATAACAGCTTTCAAGTTTGGAAGTGATGGGAGAGGCTAGGTTAGTTAGTAGTGGGGCGCAGTACATAAGGGAGAGAAGGAGGTAAGAGGAGGCCAGAGTATACCTGGTAGAAGTAGAGAGGAAGTGGTTGTTCCTGTATAGCATACCTAGTTTTTGGTGGGTTTTCTTTATATTTTGCTGAATATGGATGTCAAACTTGAAGTGTTCATCTATAGTTACACCAAGTAGTTTGGCAAAGGGAACAACTTTGATCAGAGAATTGCTTTGGCTAAGGACTTGGAAGGAATTTTTTATCAAAAGAAAAAGATTTTGAGGGTGTGAATAGTATTATTTTAGATTTGTTAGCATTGAGAGAAAGGTGATTTTGGTGCATCCAGATCTCAGTAGTTGAGAAGGCAGTCTGAGTTTTAGATAGGAGTTCAGGGAGGTTAGAGGCAGAGCAGACAAGTGTAGAGACATCTGTATATTGGATGACTTTGGCATTAGGAATAGCAGAGTGAAAGTTATCGATAAAGATATTAAACAGCATTGGTCCGAGGATGGACCCCTGTGGTACTCCAGCAGGAGTAGATAAGAATGGTGAGGTGCCTTTTTTCCATTTCACAGCCTGAGGTTTATCTGATAGATAGCTTGAGAACCAGGAAAGAGTGTTTTGGGAGAGGTTTAGGTTTGAGAGGTGACTTAGAAGGTGCTTATGGGAAACATTATCAAATGGTTTAGAGAGATCTAAGAGCACTGTGGATACTAAGTTCCCAGAATCTCCAGCTTGACGGACAGTTTCTAAGAAAGAGAGCAGAGCTGTTATGGTGCTATGTCCTAGTCGGAAGCCATGTTGGGTAGGGATAAGAAGTTGGAGGTGGATTCATTTTACTAGGATTTTGGAGAGTGGAGAGAGAAGAGCTATAGGGCAGAAGTTTGAAATGTTAGTGTTTTTGCCTCCCTTGTGAAGAGGAAGAATAAAGGTGGAATGCCAGAGTTTAGGGACATAGCATTCCTTTATGGATCTATTAATTTAGATACTAACTCGGAGAGCTATACTATCGGCAGGAGACTTGAGAAAGAAAGAGGGCATGTTGTCAGGTACACTAGAGCAAGGTTTAAGTTTGGATAAAAGTCTTTTCATGTAGTTAGTGGAGACAGGTTTAAGCTCAAACTTAAGGGGGGAAATTATTTGGGGACTTAGATGAGGTGGAATGTAGGAGAGATGGGTCGTTGCTGAGAAAAGTTTTTGTTAGGTCGGATATTGACTCTATAAAGAAAGAGTTGAATAGTGAGGCTAATTTGAGGACTAGAGCTTAGTGTAGTAGGATTGTTTGTCTTTGAAGATTTGCTTTTTGCAAAGTTACAGAGCTGTGTATATTGGAGAAGGGTTTTGGGAAGTCTATTCTTTTGGTAAAGCTTCCAGGATTTGTCTCTTTGATGCATAATTTGCTTTGTTTCTTTGGTTAGCCAAGGGGCAGTTATAGTTTTTATTCTTTTTTCCTTGGTGGAGCTAGGGAATTTAAAGCATCTAGGAAAGTAGAATTAAAGTGGTCTATGGCTTTATCGAGTGAAAGGGTTTTTAAAATGTTCCAATTCATTTGTTTGATTTAGTTAGAGAAGGTTTTGGGGTCAAATTTACTAAGGTTGTGGGTCTGAATATATTGATGTTGGTGTGGATGGGAAGTGATTGCATGGTAAATGAATGCTGGGAGATGGTCACTAATAGAGTCAGGGATGGTGCCAGAGTTGGTAATTTTATTTGGATGGGTGACTAAGACCCAGTCAAGAGTGGATCCTGGAGTATTTGTTTTATTGGGTCTGATCATGGAGTGGGTTACTTGAGTAAAATTAAAGAGGTTAATGGACAGGGAGGATAGGGACTGTTGATTTTGTTCCAGTCGATGTTTACATCACCTAGTATGTAAGTTTCGAGGTTGATTTCAGCTAAGGCCCATTGGAGTAGGTCTTCAAGGGTTGAGATGTTATTTCCGGCTGGGATATAAAGAGCGATGATACAGAGGCTTTTGTGATTATTCATTTTTAATACACTGACTGTTAGTTTTGCATTGGTGAATTTAGGAATGGAGTTTGGTAGGGGATTTAAGATAAGTAGATTGGAATAAAGTAATGCAATGCTTCCTCCTTTTTTCTTTGGGCGGTCACATCTAAGAGTGTGAAATCCAGAGGGTAGGATTTAAGAGTCAGAGATGTGGGGTTTGAGCCAATTTTCAGAGATGGCTACAATGTCAGGTTGGTTATGACTTAGCCATACTTGAAACCAATGTGCTTTGTTGTTGAGACTCTAGGCACTGAGTGTGAAAAATTTAAGAGTATTGTAGGGGGATGAAAGGTTAGAGGAAGGGGGAGGGTAATTGTTATTTGTGGGTGGGTTAGGTCTGGGGTTGGGGTGAATGTTTCCAGCTAAGACAAGGTTATTGAAGGAAGTTATCTTAGTGTGTTTTGGTTTGGATTTAGGGTATTCTGGATGGTCTAATATTTGTTTAAGAATAAGTGTCAACAGTTGTGGAAATAATGTCATGATTAAAAAGATGCAGAGGGTTGAGCTGAAACAGAGAGGAGGAGATGGAAAAGAAATTATTTGTGTGAAGGAAGAGATGGTTTTGTGTGGGAATATGGTAAGGAGTAGAGAGTCAAAGCTGATTGGAGGTATAGGAGCTGGCATGGTATAAAGTTGTTAGGAGTCGTAGGTGGGAGATGGGGGTTCGGAGTGTTAAGAACAGTAAGGAAAGCATGGTTAGAGAAAGGTAGTTTAATATGGGAGGATTTGTAGTTGGAGAGATCTGTGGGGTGAGAGGGGGTAGTGAAAGTGTGATATATTTAATTAGTGATGTATTTAATTACTGTGGGTGAGAGGAGGAGGGATAAAGAGGAAAAGGCTTTGATTGGATGGTTGACTGTGGGTGAAAGGAGGAGGGGTGAATAGGGGAAGGCTTTGACTGGATGGTTGTCTGGAGTGGGTGGGGAGTAGCTGAAATAAAAGTAGGAGTGTGGGGGCAGGTGAGAATTGGGGACAGGGTAGAGGAGCGGAGTGAGGCCAAAGGGCAAAAAGACAGGTAGAGCCATGGAGAAGGAAGAATGCCAGCGTAAAGTTATCAGTGAAGCTGAGAGCCAGCTCAGAGGTAAAGAGGCACTGGCATAAAGCACTGTGTGTGTGAAATTAGAAGGATGCAGATGCAGAGGATTGACAGGGGATAGAAGCTGAAAAAAGGGCAGTAGCAGTTTAGTAGAATATAGTAAGTATTAATAGGGCTAAAACAGGGCAGTGGTAAATTAATAGAACAGTTACAGTACTTTTGGCTTGTATTAAAAGATAGGTAGTGGTTGAACAATGCCACCTGGTGGCCTAACTGAGTAAGTACAATGGTAAGCTATGAACACTCAGAGGAGGGGGAAAGAGCCTAGGAGAGTAAAGGGTGATAAAATCCATGATAGACTGCTAGTAAACGCACACAGGGTTAATATACAACAGTGGTAGGTATAGGATATATTTTTATTTTACAATAGGGTACATACACATTTAAAGTCAGTTCATGGGAGGCAGAGTGGTTACAGAAGCACTGCAGGATTCCCTTAGGATGAACTTTACAAAAATAGCAATAAGAATCGCAAACAAAAACAATAGCAGGTAGTTCTTACATGCGAGCACACTACTGAGGATTCCTAAGAAGCAAGGCAGAAAAGCTAAGTCAAAAGATGGTGCCTTTCTACATCAGTTTTTTTAATACCTCTGTAATTATGCAGTAGTGGGAGGGAGGTGTGCAGGTTCAATGTGGGGGAGGGGGCAGACACAAAGTAATACAAGGTTGTGAGTCAGAAAAACTGGACTAGGCCAGCTGCTAAAAAGAAAACAGGAAAACCAAGCTAAGTCAATTCTAGGTCAGTGGAGTTCAGTATCTTCCTAATAACTACAAATCTTATGCTACTAATTTAATACAGTGTGGTGAAAAGGACCACCACTTCTACGGGAAAATGCAATTGAAGTATGGACTGCAGGTACATAGGTAATTTTTTTCTAAGAGAAAGTAGTTTAAAGTAATTGACCTAGGAATACAATAGGAAGAGAAAAAAATGGGGGGGGGGGGACCAGTAGTGTGCACACGTACAGTGAAAGGGAAAAGAGTCTTCAGTTTAGAGGACAGATTAAATACAACTCTAACATACACTAGTGTAGCTCAAAGCACTTTAGTGTTCCACCGATGTAGGGTCTCACAGTGCACAACAATGAAACAACCTTGAGTTGAATGGAGGATGGCCAAGACAGAGAATGAAACTTTTGCTGGGGGGAACTAGTGTAGCTCAAAGCACTTTAGTGTTCTACTGATGCAGGGTCTCACAGTGCAGGGCAAATAGACAGCCTTTGGCCAAGACATAGGATGAAACTTTTGCTGAGGGCAACTAGTGTAGCTCAAAGCACTTTAGTCTTCCACTGATGCAGGGTTTCACAGTGTAGGGCAATGAGACAGCCTTGGGTTGATTGGAGGTTGGCCAAGACAAAGGATGAAACTTTTGCTGAGGTGAACTAGTCTAGCTTAAAGCACTTGAGTGTTCCACTGATGCAGGGTCTTACAGTGCAGGGCAATGAGACAGCCTTGGGTTGATTGAAGGTTGGCCAAGACACAGGATGAAATGTTTGCTGAGGGAAACTAGTGTAGCTCAAAGCACTTTAGTGTTCCACCAATGCAGGGTCTACTTTACTACTTGCAGTCCATAGCTGTCTGAAATACACACGTGTAGGTCTAGCACTGGGCTTGACTGTGTACACACACACACTCAAACACCACTGTCACATGCAGGTCACCTACAGACACACACATTGCCTCTCCATGGCCAATCTGACCCCACCACTTCCTGTCTCACACACATGCTGTCAACTGTTTGGCACAGCCTAGGCCTCCAGCAACCCCACACCATGCCCTGTGCATGTGATGATACCTGTGCCACATCTCTGTCATCCTTGCCATTGATGCAGGGAAATGAAGCTATATGTCTGATGTACAGGTTGACTACATTACTTGAAATGTACGTGTGTAATGCAGCATTGTTTTGCCATGCCACTTGTTGTGGTACACAACAGATACTGTATGCTGGCATGCATCATGACTATATACCAAACTTTGTATACCTTATGTTGTATGATGTTGTACTGGCAGTAGTGTTACAGGACATGTGTCTCATGATCATGTGTATGTTTCTGTTCCAGGAGTCTGAGGGAATAAACTATGGACACATGGTGGAAATACAACATCACAGGATGGCATGGCAGTACAGCAGAAATATGTCAGCAAGGTATGGCAGTATAAGTGCATGGCTCTCTAGGTGCATATGTCTATAACAGTCTAACAGGGACAATGGGGTCAGTCCGTGTACTCAAGGATTCATATTTTGTGATAAGGTCTGCTACTCTTGATACATGTCACCTGGGCTCTCTGAACATATATCTACAAGGTCTGGTGATGTAGTTGACACAGCTACAAATATCCTGTGTCTGGATGTTATGTTCCCAGGGTTAGACTCTCAGACACTTGTGTATACACCATCTGACATACCAGTCTGTACATGGTTTACACATTTGGCAGCATGCCCTGCTTCTCTACTATTGCTACAAACCTTGCAATGGCAGTCAGCAGGGACATGGGTGGGGGTACATCAGGTTGTACAACACCCAGACTGACCCAAGCCATCTCACTGTACTACCTGTTCAGGAAACATGTACAAAGCACCCACTTAGGCATCCATGATACTGTCAATGTGGGGGTCACTATGTAGCCCACTGATGGCAGACATACGTAACATAGGGACATCCAACTCCAATAGCTGTTCTGTAAGTAGGAATGCTCAACGGGGCACAGTCATGGGTCGTCTACTGCTTGGACTGCATGTCTCCACAGTACATGCAGACACTGACTGACTGTGACTAACAATACTGCCTGCTGCCTGCTACTTGTGAGCACATGCACAGTCACGGTGTTCTGTCAGTGTCTGGCATGACGGTATTACAAATACATGCCTAGTGACACAGTAATGGCCATAAACCCCTATCGAATATATATGCGGTATCCTTTCCATTGGGGATACCTATGTCCATGGTTAGTAGCACGGCAGTCCCTACATGTGATGTAGATACATAGGGGTGATAGGTGGCCACACATACCTGGCCATACAGGTGTACAGCTCATATGACACACATCAACATGTCTGTACAGTGGTATGGCAAGATTCATATGGCATAGCTGCTGTCACAGTCACCGGTAGGTGACATACCAAAACCCTCCATATACTCCTCCCTCAGCATGCCACTATCTGACTGCAATGGCCATGTGTTGATATACTTTCCAAACTGTTTTGGCACATGCAGGTGAGAGTATGGTCCCTCACAGGGTCCTATCAAATCATCAGTATGTGCTCACTACAGTTCATCTGCAATGCATGTCAGTGTCACCTGTGCAATTCAGAATACTCATAGGTGATCTGTGCTGTCCATACAGGAAAAGGTGTGATCCCACTTGATTGTATATGCTGCCTATCTCTAGAAAGCATAGTAGATAGATTAGTCACCATAAGGACATTAAGTCACTGTGTGACATTAGTAGTACATGCTTGTTGGTGACATTTGTGTAGCAGACGTAACTTACCCTTAACACAGACCCTCCATATTGGTATGGTATAGAGAGCACCACAGTGCACTTCCACACATGACATCTGTATGACTGGCTGGGTGGATGTCATCTCAACACTGGAGGTGTAGCTGCATCTCCCATGGACTTGGGCAATATGTGCTGTTTCTGTGACGAGGGGTAGTGATGTCTCCAGTTGTGACAGCTGTATGGACATCATGCTAGTGGTATGCACATCTCCTATTGCTCTGTGACATGGTGTACAATGCTGTCACAGCCTGACATGCACAGATGATCACATTCAGACTAGCAGCACTTCCACTCACTGCATACAGGACATGCCATGGTGCACAGTAGAAAACTTACCTATGTAGTGATACATAGTACAGAGAACAATACCGGATGCACACACCATGTCTCATGTCTGTTTGTATAGGACATATAATGCGTGTTGATATAAGCTGGCCATGTTGTGGTCATTCACTTGGGAGGCCACATCACCCACACCCAGGAAAATAATGCAAAACCCTACCAGTGTGTATGTTACAAAGATTATCATATATATGTGGTATGAATATACACAGATACAATGAGTTGGCTGATGCGAGAATAGAACCCATACCTATCTACTGTCCTTATCACATACACCACAGAGTTTATCTGCTATTAGACTGTAAGCCACCACTCTTAAGGTGGATGACACCAGCAGGCCATGTATAGGAGGGCAATTTAAAGGGCAGTAGCTAGTAACAGGTCCAAAAGTGCATAACCATTGCAAAGGGATAGTGCCCATGTCCATTGTGTTACAAGGGAATATATTTTATACACACACACACTCACACACACACACACACACACACACACACACACACACACACACACACACACACATGTTGACTGCTGTGAGATTAGAACCCTTACTTATCTACTATTACACACAATAGCTCACAGTACTTATCACATGCTCCATAGATTTTGTCTATTAGACTGTCAGACAGTGCTCCTAAGGTGGATGACATTAGCAGGCCATCTAGAGAAAGGCAATTTAGAGGGCATCAGCTAGTTACAGGGCTAAAAAATGCATAACCATTGTACGGGGATAGCCCATGAGGGCATGTTTGTTGTACTGCAAGGGGATATATATACACACACAAACACACACAGAGTTGGCTGCTGTGAGATTAGTACCCCTGCCCATCTACTGTTACATACAATAGCTTGCAGTATTTATCACATGCACCACATCGTTTATCTGATATTTGAGTGTCAGCCAGTACTCTTAAGGAGGATGACATCAGCAGGCCATACAGAGGAAGGTGATTTAGAGGGCAGCAACTAGTTACAGGGCTAAAAAGTGCATAACCATTGCACAGGGATAGCCCATGAGGGAATGTCAGTTGTGCTGCAAGGGGATATATTTACACACAGACCCAGGCACACACACACACTGAGTTGGCTCCTGTGAGATTAGAACCCCTACTTTTGTATTGTTACACATGTATATAACTCACAGTACTTATTGCATGCGCCATGGAGTTTATCTGGTATCAAACTCTAAGCCAGCTCTCTAAGGTAGATGACATCAGCAGGCCATGTAGAGGAGGGAAATTTAGAGGGCAGCAGCTAGTTACAGGGCCAAAAAGTGCATAACTATGGTATAGAGATAGCCCATGAGAGCATGTCCATTGTGCTGCAAGGGTATATATTTACATGCACATACACTGTTAGCTGCCAGGAGATTAGAACCCCTACCTATCTACTGTTACACACTATAGCTCACAGTACTTATTGCATGTGCCACATATTGTATCTGTTGAATATGTGATTGTGGCACTGTAATTGTGAAGTGTGCAAAGTAGGCTTGTGATGGACAGCATGGGTGGCCTGCAGAGGGATATTACTTGGTACTGTTATTGTATCTATTGTCCTAGGAGTAGGGAACCTGTTAATATCCCTGTTATGTGTGTACAGCCAACAGGATAGCCATATGTGTCTGGTCGCACTTATGTAGGCAAACATGTGACCAGGGATACTTTTCCCTGTCGAAGGCATGCATTGGAATCATTATACATTACACCACCTGCTCACCTGTGTCTGTCTACATGGGTGACATTCCGCAGGCACAGAGGTCTGAGGATGAGTGAAATATGCACTGTTGAGCTCTTGGTTTGGTTCCTATGGGCAACTGCATTGATGTGGGAGTGCAGATAACCACAGCTTTCATAGGGTATGTGGTGAATTCATACATCCCCATATATATATATATATATATATATATATATATATATATATATATATATATTTAAATGTGTATAACAGGGATGTCTATACAAATGTTGCTGTGTGTGTATGTTATGTATATGTGTTATATAGATATTTTCAGACAGTCTATGAATTATTGTAATATATTTAAATATATATATATATATATATATATATACATAGTTGTTTCTTTGGAGTATATTGGGCTGTATGTTGCTTTTTCTTTGGATGTCGCCTGTTACGCGGTGTTGTTTACATATTTAATATGAGGTTTATAACAAACTGCTTAACACGGATAATTCTCTTGAACATTACTGAGCTGTGAATTGTTTTTTGGATTGTGGATTACCAACACTGATATCTCAACTGTTCTGTTGCTAGGATCGTGCACTGTTTTGCTCAACTATAGAGCGACCTATGTGGTTGAAACCTTTACCCTGTAATAGCTAAGCAGAGTTAGTGTATCATCCTTTTACTATATGTCTAATAGTACACGCAGCATTTTTGCTTCTGCTCCTCATAGGGTTACCATATGTCTGGGTTTCCTTGGTTACGTCCTCTTTTTTGGGCTCCTCTCCAGGTGTTTTTTGAAAATTCTGCAATTTGTCTGGGTTTTAAAACCTGGACAAATCACAGAGTTTTCAAAAACCAGACGTCCCTATTTCCGAGTCTTTCCTCCGCTTTGTTTTTTTTTTTTTTGATTGTCTCGTATACCAGTATATGAGCCAATCAAAAAACGGAGCTCTGTTCAATGCGGAACTGCTTGATGTTCTGCATTGAACAGAAGAGGGTCTGCTGTGCAAGTTTTCATTTGGCTCATATACTGGCATATGGTCCAATCAAAAAACTCCAAACATGGAGCGACTTGTCTTTAATGCGGAACTGCAATGTAATGTTCCACATTAAAGACTAAAGACCTTTTTATTTTTTTTGCTCTTCACCCAGAACCCCCTAAGAGGATGAAAAAAATGTAATACCAGCACATATTTTTTTACTTCTTTTTCATATAACCAAATATGGTAACCCTAGTTCCTTATACATTTGTGGTGTTCTGGTAACTTGTAGTTACTAAATAGTACTACCTACAGACAGATGTGAGTGATGGACTTTACATCCTGCAGCTATTCTGTTGTGATGCAACCTGCTGTTATACTAGCCACATTCTAGTTTAATCAGAACATGTGTAATGTCTGTCTGTAGTTATGGCCCTTTGCATTCTCTCTGACTTTGTGCAGGTTTCTTGCAGTAACAGATTGAGGGGTATGACAGTCAGTGAGAATACCACCTTATGAATACCTCACATGCAAAAGTTGTGGATGCTGCCAGATTCAAACCATCAACACCATCACCTATGCTAATATTTCTAGCCCACTGAGCCACACAGGCCACCAGACAGAGATGTGTAATTCATCACACAATCAACAGCATACAGACATACATTATCATTCCTACATTATGTCAGTGGCATAGCTAGAACTGGTGTTGCCCAGGGCTATGTTTGAGTTTGCCACCCCTCCCCCTCACAAAAATTATAGTCATATGGGGCCCTCCCATATACAGCCTTCCCCCCAAGCAGCCATACCAGTGTCCCTTCACTTGGTTATTTCTCCCCATTTACCATAAACACTGTAATGTGCATGCTGCTTTATAATTTACTTCTACAATGATTATTTGAATTTAATTTAAAAAACTTTTATTTTAAAGTTTATAGCACAGACACTGATAGACATCTGCTAAACAAAGCAATACAGTCTCACAATGAAAACAGACTTAGCATTAAAGCTTCTCTGCCTTTGAAACTGAAATTCATTGAATCAACATTGAAACCCACATTCAAAGAAAATGCACCTGGTCAGTTGCAGCTAAAGATTATCTTTAGGGTGTTTTCAAATCATAGACCCTTTGTAAACATATTTAACACCATGCAAACATCCATGTATTCTTTGATTGCCCTTTTTGATTGTATTAAATTATATTTGTTGTAAAATACAGCACACTTGTTAGAAAGTGTTTTAAATGTGTTGTTTCTACTCAATAATGACAAAACTGCCCAATTCAGAACATTTCCATCATAAAAGTCGACTCATACTTCTGTCATTACAATCTACTGATATTAGTAAATATGCATAATCTGCAGTAAAAGTCATCTAAATAATTCCACATTAAAGAGATCTGTAATGAATGAAGAGGTTGCTGCTAGCAAATAACTGCATATTTCATTCTTTCATCTGCAAATGAAGTACCTGTTGTTCTTGAAGAATAAATTGCCTATGTTACATTAAAAAATGCTAAGCTAGTAATATTGCAATAGGGAATGAATGGTAAACTGATAACAGGCTCATAGTTAGTAGGTATCTCTTCCAAAGGAGGACATTCTCAGGGCAGCAGCATTCACCCCTTTAAAAGAACAACACAGTACAGTATCAGCACTCCATCTACATACTGTGAGAGTAGAACCCACAGCCTTCTACATTAAAAGCAAGTCATACAACCTGTTTTGCTACTAACAACACAAACAGAGTTGGCATAGGCAGAACTAAACTTCCCTTCCCCTGAAACTCTCAGCTCCTTGTAACATGCCCTTGACACTCAACTATATCTCCCAACTTTGCAACACAATAAATCTGGGAAAAGACAAAGTTTATTGGGAACAAAGGCCCAAAATCAGGGAGACATTTTAAACATTGCTTGTATAATCTTAGAAAGTTGCTAGAATAAAATGCTTTGTGTTACCAATCATTTCCTAAAAGATAGGTAGGTTGAAACTTAAATGGCTAACATTATTTAGTGAATTCAGTTCTCACTGATTTGTTAAAAACCACAAAAGAGGAACACACCAAAAGTAAGAACCAAACATTGCAGACATTCTGTGAAAATCTGGACAGTTGCGAGCTATGGACTCAAACTCCTTGTATCACAAGTGGTGGTATGGGTAGAGAATTCAGGTTCTTGCTTCTTGTACCTAAGGTACAGGGTTTGAGCCACGGCAGCAATAAGAAACATGCACACACCTCCTTTAAACAGCAAAATTCCCTTACTTGAACAGCAGTAGTACATGGCAGTAATAAGAAGCATGTACTGAACTGCCATGGCAGCAGTAGCAACAAAAAAATCCCTTAAAAGCGCAGCAGCAATAATAAGCAGATTCAAGTACTGTTAAATTTAAAATTCCAGTAAGAACGGGACATATGCACATGCACAGACATGATGCAACCAGACCAGCCATGGGATCATTCTTAAAGAAGAATGTCCTTTATAACAATTTTTTTTTTTTTTTATTAAAGTAAATGTACAAGATGCAGCTGGACCAGCTATGGGATTGTTCTTAAAGAGGGACACCCTTTATAACAGTTTTTTTTATTAAAGTAAATGTAAATGCAATAAATGAACATATATGTAAATCTGACAGTCCAGATAGTGCTGGCCAGAGTGGACCACACCTCTTGCCCACCCAGCTACACCACTGCGTTACTTATGACATCCAACGTGTGCCCAGGTTCTATGTCACAGCATCTGCTTATATATCACTGCAGACATATTGTTACAGCAATTGTATGGGGACACTGATGTGATGGGAGTGAGGGACGAGTAGCCCATGATCTGCTGGCATAGACAGTTGTGCAACTGTCCTGTAACCCCACTGTTTACCATCTCCCTTGACTAATGTAGTGCATATTCCAACCATGTGGCCTAGTGAATATTATGGAACACTTAGTATTGGACTGGGTACTTGTTGTCCCTTGGGGCTGTTAGATCTCTCCAAATAGCCCAGTAGCCCAATATATTCCCTTGCATACATGTGGCAGGTCCATACATATACTACCATATTCTAGTACTCCTTACAAGTGGTGTATAGGTGAGTGACTTACCTTGTGAATGCAGCACTTGACAGACCTGTAGTTCTGGGCTGACTCTGTCTGATGCACACAGTACACAGCCAATACATGGTTAAGTACATATTGTGTGGGCTGGCTGGCATCATCTTTACTATATGTATGTGAGTTGGAGTAGGTTTCAGTCCCTAGGGCTCTAGGTTCAGTGCATGTACTATGAGTTGTCTCTTGGACAAGGACAGGGCATACTGGGCATGCCTATGTCTGCTTACAGGGACATCCTCAGGGGGTTCCTCCTCCGAGTTCTCCTATGACTGTGGCTGTGGGGACCTAGGCACTGGTGGGGGGGGGGCTAAGCATCCATTCCCTTTGCTGATTTTTCTGCAGCTCTTTCCACAAGATCATACTTTGTAGCATGGCACATACTGTGAACATCTGTGCACATGTGGCTGGAGAATACTGCAGGGCTCCACCAGATATATCGAGGCACCAAAACCATGACTTCAGCAGCCAAGACACATGCTCTATGATGTTCCTAGCTTGTGAGTGTGCCTCTTTATGGCATTCTTCCATGGGTGTGGGTGCATTTCTGACGGTGTCATCATCTACGGTTCCAGTGCATAGCCAGCATCACCAAGTAAATGGCCGTGCGGGATGTCCCCCCTAGAAAACATCTTGTACAGTTGCAATATGTGCCAGATATGGGATTCAGGATAACTGCCAGGGCCGCCAGCACACACATTCATGATAATGCCCTGTGCATTGCACACAACCTGCCAGTTGATGGAGTGGTACCCCTTGAGGTTGATGTAGATTCTACCCTCCTCACTGTCTGGTGCCTTGCTGTGTACATGAGTGCAGTCTATGGCACCCAGTACCTCAGGGTAGTGTGTAACATGGTAGAAATGTTGCATATTGCTGGCCATTGCCTCAGGGATGAGGGGAAAATAAATCACTGGCATGTTATATCATTGCATTCAGAAAATAGCGGAGTGCCCTGGATGACGATGCCTGTGAGACCCCTATCATGTCTCCAGTTGGTCTTTGGAAAGTACCTGTGGCTAGTATCCTTACAGCTACACATACCTTTGTGTCCACTGGGATGGATTCCCCTCTGTTGGGTTTGGGTCTGAGTTGAGGGAGGCAGAGCTCAGTGAGTTGTTGTAGTATGTCCTTGTCCACCCTGTAGTGATCTACAATCTCCAGCTCATGTAGCTCCTGGAAGGTTACCCTGGGCCTGAACACTCTTCTCCTTCTCAGTCTAGGACTATTGTCAGTCACAGCAGCAGTATTGACCTTAGCATCTAACATATACAGATGTAGCAGACTTTCTGCAGCCCCTAGCATTCTTTCAGTTAAAATTCCCAAGTTTTTACTCCACTGGTGCAGAGTTTGGGGGAGAAATCAGATTGTAGGGTGTATGCAAACTTTATTGGGCTCTGCTGTAGGTGTAGGCTGTGTGATTGGCTAGCTATGATGCATTCCACCTGCCAAGTTCATAATTAATAATATTTAATGGCTCTAGTTTAAGTGAATCAGTATTAATATATCATTGGCTTTTGGATACACTTAGCACTGTGGCACGACATGCAAACACACGGAAACAAGCCCCCCGAAGGTAAACAAAGCTCAGCAGTCATTGTACACACCCACCCTGAAAGGGCATGCTCAGCATGGTGGCATGCCATGCAAACATGCTGAAAAACCTGCCCTGAAGGTAAACAAAGCTTAGCAGCCAGTGTACACCCCCCCTGCTGAGCACAGTGGTGTGCCATGCAAATAGGTGCAGCTGAGCTCCAATGAGCTTGTAAGTCCTCAGACACACCCCGTCTTGATGTCAGCTACCTCTTCTGTGGACACAGATGTGGTTTTGTGCCTACATGGAAGGGATATGTGGACACAGATACCCATTTATGCTATTCAGTAACCCCACCTCATTTGCATAGGGATCCATGCACACAACCTGTTAACTACAGGGTTTCAGGCCCTACCTCATTAGCAACAGCACCATTCCACCATTGTGGATACTCCTCACAGGGTTGTATACTGCATTTCTGTCACATAGTCTGAAATTTGGTTTTTACACTATTTTTTTTTAATTTTTCATAACTGTATGTTTGCTCACTGCAGTGCGCTGTGCAAAAATAACCAGATCATTAAAAAACGAAAATTATTTTAACTTATTTCTCTTACATTTTTGGACATACAGTGGATAGTTTTGCATAGATGTGTGTCTGCAATGCTATTTCTGTCCATCTAACTATACTTTTACAGCTCCTGCTGTGTGTTTAAAATCCTGTACATGGAATTTTTCCATGTACACTAAGGACACCAACATGGGGTCTGCAGGACTGCCTCTCTGTTTTCAGGATCATGCTGTCTCCCTCATCTGCATGAAATTCACCTGCTTATGAGGTGATTTGCATGGCATGGATACTTCTGTGTTGGCGCATGCGTGCGTGCTGACCCAGCTTTGTTTACTGGATCACAAAGCTGCTTACTTTCATAAGAAGCGTGCCATGATGCCTAGACCATAAATACGACTGTGTAATCTTTATTAAACCCCCCACTGTTTTAACAACCTGCATGTTATCTGTCTAACTTGTAACTATTCCCTGGGCCTCCACTGAAAAGGCACATCTGTTTGCCCAGTTGCACTATCCCAGTAACAAATGCAATCAATCAATCAATAAATAGATAAATGATTTTTCAAATATTTTATGTTATTTACATTATAGTACTTTAAAGCACTTTAATAAAAATCTAATCTGCAAATTTGCAACCAATTCTAAGAACTCTTCCCATCACTGTCACTCCCTACACACCCTAAACTGGCTAGAACTCCACAACCACCTAAAGTACCTACAACTTACAACAACCCACAAACTCATCTTTAAACCAGCAGAATGCCCCTCTCTTGCTAAATCTCTAACACCCTACACACCTACCCGTATCCTGAGATCCACAGGCCAAAACCTCCTGCATGTACACAAACCCATCCACCCAACTGGTAAACTACTATTATCCCACACTGTAGCCAAACTATGGAACAATCTCCCCACACCACTACGTAATATACCTAACCACAACAATTTCAAATCCATGCTTCTCTCCCATCTCTCCTCCAAATGGGAATGTCCTTCACATGCTCCCACCTAAAACTCCCACACTACTAGCTCCACGCCTAAATCATCATTTCTTTGCCTACTTTAACTTAATTCAGAGATCTTGCTCAGAACACCTTTTCATAAATCTTTTGCATGCATGCCTCTGGCCTACCTTACTCATATTCTCAAACTTTCATTGTTTGTTTTTCTTATCCATTGTACCCATAATATTGTTTTCCTCTGTAATATTGTTAATTTGTCTCTATTCTTATGTATTTGTATGTCTGTTTGGGGCTTTTCCCCTCGGGTCTCCACTGAAAAAGGGCAATTCTTACCCAGCTGGACCAACCCGGTTAACAAATGCAAATAAATAAATAAATAAAAATTTAACTGACTTGATGACCGAATATTATGGCTATTGGGAGTTACAGATATTAACATTCATTTGCCTGGAATATTGGATATTTACATTATAACTGTGGAAACTACACTCATTGCATTTTTCAAATTTTTTTCAAATGCTGGAACATTTTCCTTTATGTTTTTGTATTAATAGACATATGTATGCTTCAAATTTTTGTACATGATAAAGTCATAAACTGAACATAGATAATTGGTAAAAATTATGTTCATAGGTTCATAGGTGTTTAGTAGGCTAATGACCACAAGGGCCTTTTTAAGCCTAGCCATGCATCCCAAAACTCTGACAAGTTCTGGTACCCTTAATAAGTGTAAGCAGGGGGTTGGGAGGTGAAACATTTACAATCAGGGGCTTGGCAGATGAAAATATTTACAGGCTGCCTGTGACCATTTGAGACATAAATGCCAAATCAGCAATGAATTTCCTGTTCCCCATCCACTTGTTCAAGTTACACCTGAATTAAAGGACAACAAAGTTTTAACATCATGGCCATAAGTTTATATGCGGCTAACTGTCCTTATTGGCTGTTTCTAGCTCAGGCAAAGTTCCCAATCTAAAGGTAAGATTCAAGCCCTGTATCTTGCATTTAGTAGGTAAACACCTTAACTATTATTCTAAAACTCAACCCTTCAGTGTAATGTATTTCATTAATTATAACAGTATTGAATGTATGAGGGGATTGGGATTTCCAGTTGTTGCTAGTCTATATTGTATATAAAACTGTTGGATTTTGTTTATCTTGATATAAATGTGTCTAAATATGGGGCTGAATTTATTCAGGTACAGTGATGTGTACACAGAGGTGTGCATGTCACAATACCTTTCTCTGATTCAAGAACCACCCTTACATGGTGCAGCATGGCTCTCCAACACAAAGGCATGTATCACTACAAAGTGTTAGGCCCAAGGCCTTACTGAAAGCTCATGAGACACTGGGGGGAGGGTAAGATGCATATGCTAATTAGCCATGTGCTCTCCCCCCAGAACCACCTCAGGAAGGCATCTGCATCCCCACCAACTGTCAAACATGAATGTGGTGGGTGGAACAACTTGACATCAGGGCTTACTTTTAAAGTGCCATAATGGCACAGGCAGCACAATGGGGACCAGGGGTGAGGGGATACACTATAAACCAGGGATTCATATTTAAAATGCCATACTGATACCAATGTTACTATGGGCACAAGGGGTGTGGGAATATACTAGACACTGGGGAATATTCCTTAAAGTACTGTACTTGCATCAACAAGGGGATTGGGGCATAGTGTAAATACCAGGGAATATTTCTTGAAGTACTGTACTGGCACCAACATTACTATGTGGATTTGGGGATACTGTAAACACCAGAGATTCATCTTAAAGATAGTGTACTGGCATCAACACTACCACAGGGACCAGGGGGAAGGGAAGACATGCTAGACAACAGGAAATACTTCTTAACATGTCTGAAGGCTCAGAACATCATAACAGGGATTAGGGGAAAACCACTGGACACCAGGGCTTACTTTCTAGAGTTATGTAATGGCACCAACCATAGTATGGGGATTGGGGGGGGTGCAGAAAGATCAGACACCAGAGAATACATTTGAAAGTGCCACAATATTACCAATGGTAGCCAGAGGGGCAATTAACTACTGGACAGTAGGGATAAAGTGAAGTGCTGTAACAGCACAGACATCATAAGAGTGATCAGGGGTGGGGGGATACCACCGGACACCGGGGATTGCATTGTAAAGTGATGTAACAGCACCGATATTATAACAGGTATTGCTGTGGGGGGGGGGGTACACTACACCACCCAGGACCTAATACATAGTTGCCATAATGGCACTAAAGTACTTCAGAGGTGGGGAGGAACTATGGGAAGGTAGAAGGGGTAGGGACTGGTATAGAGACTATGGTGTGTGTGTGTGTGTGTGTGTGTGTGTGTGTGTGCGTGCGTGCGTGCGTGCGTGCGTGTGTGTGTGTGTGTGTGTGTGTGTGTGTGTGTGTTCATGTTTTTCTACTTTTATGTGAAAGAACTACTGAGTGGAAGCCACTGGCTACACAAGCAGCAGGTAACTATTGCAATGTGCAGAACAGCCATGTTCAACAAACGTGCACATTTGCCGATAATGAGATCTTACTTTATTGCAACTAGCTTCTTTCTGAATTTAAAATGGGTATGTCATGAGAGAAGAACCTTTCTAGCATGGGCTGTACAACTCTTGTTATAGGACCTTTAATGAGTTCTTGGAATGGTTTTATAAAATAATAATAAGAAAAGCTATGGGACTCCTGAATGTATAACACCTTCCTAATAGTTTTCACAGTAACATATATGTCTGAAATCTGGTGATAATTTCCCACATTGTGTTACTCAAATTTTGATTTATTGAACTCAGAGGATATAATAGCTTCTTCTAAAACAGATATGTAAGATTAAAAAAAATAATCAAAAGTAGTAAACTTTGAAAATAGTAAGAGGGGATTAATTAATGTGTCATGAGGTGTACACCTCTGTGTACACAACACAGCATCTTTCCCCAATTCATCAACTGCCCTAACATGGCACTGAATGGTCCTCTACCATATAGACATGGGGCAATGTGAAGAATTGGCCCCATAGTTATGCTGCATGCTAATGAGGTAATCCAGGGGGAAAGGTATATGGTAATTAACCATGTATTATTTCTCTCTCTCCCCTGGAAAGCATATATATGGCTGATAGATTGAAGAATCAGCATCGTTGTCCACACCAAGTCATGGGAACGAACATAACCAAAATTACATGCTCGAGTACATGCCATGACAGTGATACAGGACTGGGGGGGGGTGAGGTGGGGTGATGCACAAGAACACTTATAAATTAGTGAGATTAGAAGTACTGTACTAGCACCAGCAGCAATACAATGAATGGGGATGTAGGGAACCACTAGAACACAATGGATGACTCGTAAAGTGCTGTGCTGGCACCAATGGCAATATGGGGATTGGAGAGAGCTAGACCCCAGTGGATAACTCTTAAAGTGCTGTACTGGCACCAATGGCAGTTTGGGGATGGGGGGATGAGAGGAATCTCTACACCATCACTGATGTCTCTTAAGGTTCCGTACCAGTACCAACAGCAGTTTGGGGATCAGGTGGGTGATGAGACCACTGGACACAAAGTATAATATAAATTAAAGTGCCATAACAGCACCACTTAACTGAACTGACATTGCAACAGGGATTGAGGGTGGGGGATACACTATGCCACCAGGGATTACTGAGGCCGGCACTTATAATGTGAGACCCAAATTTTGATTGTAGGTTAGGTATTACCACGTACACTGAAACACAGGAAGACACACAATGTGCAGCAGTTAAACACAACAGATGAATGTACCTTTTAGTGACATCTAAATTAAAAGTACTCTCCATACAAGATGAGGAAAGCTGAATTAATTTGGCAGAAAACTTGTTTAAATATTGGTGTAGCTACTTTAAGCAGGAAATAGATGGTAGCAGTCTCAAATAAGCAGATAGATTTTTATTTTATTCCATTCTTTCTAGAGTTCTCAGTGAACTGACAAACAAACTCACAGCAAATTATAGGCAATAAATCTGCCGTGCAGCATCTTAGACCTGAAAACATACTAGATAAATGTATACATTGGATTTACAGAGTATTCCTGTCAGCTTTTAATAATTTTATATTTGTCTCTGCAAATTATGTTAATGTTATGGTATTACTCTTGCTTTATAGTCTTTGATTAATGCTTGTTGTGAACCATTTCTTCGTCAGTACTTTGTCTTCAGTAGAGGACACTAACTTTCCAATGTGCCTCATCTGTGTTACCACTGCATTTGCACCAGTCAGACTTCATTCTGCACAACAGATTAAAAACTGATTCTCTTACCGCACATTGTGCTAGGGCACTGCTGATCTGTGTGACGTCCTCAATGCTGATAATATTCAATGAGGTCAGAGCACGAGTGACATTCCTACGGATTGCAATTCTTTCTGCTTGGTCTTCCTGGCTGGTCTCTTGACCCTGGTAAATAACCGTGGTTTAATTAGATTCAAGCAATGTAGTTAAAGACTACACAGAGAATATTTACTACTTACAAAGCACACATGATTTCCTAAAAATGGGCTTAACAGATATCTTCTAAATCATTTTCTTTGACCTCACCTGAATGGATCAGAAATTACTTGTACTACCTCACATATCTTTAAGGAGAAAGCAAACTTTTGTTTTAAAGGAGAACATCAGGACTAATGTGTTTCCCAGAAGATATGTTTTAGCATAGTTCAGTTTATCTAATTTCTTCTATTCAGCTTTATGGAAACTGTGTGCACTCTTAACATGTCCACTTCTGCTGCAGGTACTTTCTGTTGTTACAGTCAGCTTTCAAGAATAATCTTAAGGCAAAGCAGATGTGTGCATGCACCATGAAGCACAATCTACAGCTGAGTGTGCCAGCTAAGGTATGGCCTCTCGGCACACATCTTAGCATCTGTGTCTGCAGGGCTTGCTTGACTTCACAAAAAAGTGTCCTCATACAAGCTGAGACACTACTCATTACCCCTAGAACCAAACCCCACAGCACTGTACATGCTTTCTCCTGTCAGCCACCTCTCTTTGGCATGCTCTCCCCATCAACATTAAGGAAATCAACATTCATTCCAAATCTAGAATGCAACTCAAAAAGGGCTTCTTCATTTAAGCCAAATGCTCCTGCCTCAACGCAGGACATATCACCTAAACCATCTCCTCTCTGGGTCTTCTCTTCTCCATTCACAAGATTCATTGAAGATTGACCCACTTTAGAAACTAATGTATATATTGTACATTATACTCTCCTTGAGAGTACATTACACTGTGCTTGTTCACTGGAATGTATCTACATGGCTTTTTTGATATAATTAGTGTAAACTACTCTGTTATTGCTTTCATTTCTCTTTTTTGTTTGTGAATTGTTTTAAGTCTCATCTGGCATGAGCCTGAAATTGGTCAGTACTGATCAGTGCATTACCCTTATAAACAAATATAAATAAATAAATAGTTTGGTTTTCAGCTGCAAGTCTGCTGTATTGGGTCTGCATGTTTTTCCTGTATCTACTCTTTTTTATGGTACTCTGGTTTCTTCCCACATCTGAAAAACATGCCATTATATGAACTGATGATTGTACAAACTGGAGGTGAGAGTCTCTTGTGTAAATGTGTATGAATGCATGCCAAATGACTGGCTGGGACTCGTGGGCAACAAGGATAAGCTCCCTTTTCTTGACCCTTTTGAGATGGGATAGGGTCTGCATCCCTCATGGCTATGAACTGGAAAACGAGGTACTTGGAGAGTGAAATAAAAATGAATGTAATGACTAATCAGTGATGTAAAGAAGCAGTAAAACAATTACATAAATGGTCACTACAGCTGAACACTGAAATTTCCTCTGTATTAGACATAGTTATATTTGCACTGATAGTATGCACAAACTAATAAAATAAGTATGTGGTCAGTATGTGCTTAAACATGTTTTAGGTTTCAACATAGCTACTGGTTTAGCCATCTTGGTGACTTGAGGGAGGGTCTCCATTCCCTAGCGGGCTCCCTAGCAGAGCTAGTGTCTTCCACGTGCATATCTTTTACTTTCCGTTCCTTTCACATTTTCTTATATACTTTTTACTTCTCTGGGTGCAATAAGTCTCCTAGATATTCAAGGAGTTCTTTAGTTTCCTAACATGTCTTCCTGGGTGCTGTCACATAACTCTTTGTTCCACAGTAAGTTCAGTTTGACATTTCTAAATGCATGATTTTCATCCAAAGCAGCCACCCAAGCTTCTTCCACTCACAATTCTATGCATTTACACTTATGTTTTAGAGATCCCTTTTCCCCATGAGTGCTTTGTTTAGTGTAGTTGAACTGATGACTCATAATATGATTGCCCCTTCACTTTATATGTGCCTGCTTGATTGGTGAACTTTTTCTCTTTTATTGCAATGTTGTCGTTGTTGTTGTGTCTTTCGGCTTTTCCCGGTTAGGGGCCGCCACAGCGGAACTCCAGTCCGCTGATGATTGGCAGTTGATTTTTACGTGCTGAGTTGCCAGCCCTAATGCACAACCTTCAATGAAGGTACGCCCATTCACGCATGTCTCCTCGCAGAAGACGCTCTAACTGAGAGTCAAACCGGACAGTGTCTTACTGTAAGGTGATAACGCTACCGCAGCACCACCACCGCAGGTTATTTATTGCAATGTTGTTATTGTGAGAAAAAGAAGGCACTAAGAATATCTTTCTACATAGCTGCAACAAGGTCAAGGTAGTACAGGCTGAAACCATATGAAGCAATTAGGTTATAGAGTATTGAGGTGGCAGTTAGTTTAATATACTGCACTCGTGTATATATATATATATATATATATATATATATATATATATATATATATATATATAGGGTAGATTTAAGCCACAGGAGAGAAGAAAGCCTTTAAACTGCAGTCTAAAATGTAGCCTTTTGACTGACTTGGGTATATTTTTTGCACATATTTACAGATTCATCAATATTCAATGGTCTCATGACCATTCTCGACTTTTCAGCAGCCTTCCTCACTCAGTACTTCCTTTCTTCCTCGGCAATACTTCCTTTCTCCAGCAGGGCCATGCCAATCAGTACCACAAATTTGTGGACACCCATCCGGTCATCTAGTTTATATTCAAAGTAAGGTAGTGAGATGCACTGCTTAACATGCAGTGGAATTATAGTCCAGTGATTGAGAAGGTGCTGTGTAATACACCTGTTCCTCCAACATGCAGTAAACATCTGTTGTTATTGTATCTGTTGTTGAAAATTTAGGTTCATGGCTCTAGTAGTGGCAGAGATAATGGATGTGTGTAGAAACAGGATATTCAGGACATTAGGATCTTTAATGGTTCAAGAAGCAAGGCAGAGCTCTCCTCTCAAAAGTCTATAATAAAGAGATAAAGCTACCAGCACAGGTAATACTTTAGACCTGTGATCTTTTTAGTTAGGTATCTAGATATCTTTGAGGTCTTTCTAATTATTTAATACTTTTAGTGAGATACATACCAAAGGGGAAGTAGTACTCAATAACTGGCCTGATAAATGCTAAGTAAGGAGTTTATTTCCTTTATTGTAGAGTTTATTTGTGGTGGTGGGCCACCAGAATGTTCTTCAGAGTTCCAAAATTCTCTGAAGCAGCTGTAAAAAAAAAATAAGAGAATGAAACCTTATTGAATGCATCATAGAGGACAAGAAAGGGATGGATAATTGAATGTAAATTATTTCCCTAATTCAGGATTCAACTGTATGATACATTATTTCAAACAATGCAGAAGAATGTGAAAAATTCTATGAAGAATATAAATGTAGCAGAAAAGCAGATCACATTTCTGCCTGCATTTTTTAGCTTATTCATAGCAGTGTTTGTAACATGGAAGTCAAAAGGGTAGCTATTAATTTTTGGTTGTTCAGTGTTTAACTTGAAAATAAATGCTGTATAAATTCAAGCTTTATGGCAGCAGATGCTGATAAAGTTCACAAGATGTGACAATAGGCATGATTGCCTTACAGTTTGACATACTTGAATTATATATTTTTTTTAATCATTTAGGCAGGTTGACAGCTATATATTTAAATAAATACAAATTCTTCTGTATAAGGTAATTAGAAATTTCACATTAATGTCACCCTGAAGGACTGCATGTAGCCAGATGACCTATGGATGGTGTACCAGACAGGGCATGGTTCTTCTCTCAAGGTAAGACATACGCAATGCAATAAAGACACAGTTGGTATATAAATATGCATTGCATACATAAAGTAGGGTTTACAATTCACTATATATTGTACATGAATACCTTCTATAGACACATACTCTACTAACATGTTCTTTAACATTAATAAAATGTTGCACAGTTTAGATTTTGAGGAAGATATTTGGATTTTTTTGCACTAGGTATTTGTAAAAGTAAGTCTACTTTGGAATCATTGAACATACCAATAAATCAGAATGTCTAGAGTGAATAGCAGGCTTTTGAATTCCATGCGACTAATGCAGAATTATTATGAATTCTACAGGGAAAGCATAATAATTGAAAATCGCTCAATGCTTCGGTAAAAGATGGAGGGATTGGACATCTCATGTCAGATCAAAGGGTGTTGGTGGAAAGTTTCAGATCTGTAATAACTTGCCTAGGATGTGGAAGGAGACAAGAAACAATTCAAGAACCCAGAGATATGAAAAAATCAACAGGACAATGTTGCGTTCTGTGTGGAAAAGAAATGGAGGACAAACTAAACAAAAAAGGATGTGCAGTCTAAAGCTGGTAATGTGATTTTTATTGCCTTGCTATGGCATTACAGTGTCTGGAAGGTCAAAAACTAACTGTAAAGTTATATTCTTATTGCAAAGTTTAAGCTTCAGGAATAACTGATGGGTATTAATATGTTGCCCTGTTCTCCTTAGATAAAGTGCAAACTGAAACACCTTTCCTATGTCTTCTACAGGATGTCTTAAGTAGTTCGGACAAGGATGAAATGTCACAGACTGCTCACAAAATTATCAGAAATTATCACAGTGTTACAGAGAGATAAATTCTTAGTTGAATGGTTCCACATTGCTCTCTAACTCCTTTGAAACGTAATGAGAAGTAAATGCACTGATGACGGAAGATGGGTGGGATGTGTGTGATGATCAAAATCTGCTATGTGCTTCATAGAGTCTTACTACCAATCATCTGTTTTACAGAAATTTAAAGAAATTAAATGTCCATAGTGCATGTGAATCTTGGTGAAGGTGACAGTAAGACCCAAACCCCATAGAGGAGAACATCACCCCTTGCACCAGTCTACTTAATATACCATCCTCCAAGATGCAAGGGCATGAGATTTGACAAATGATGTGTCACTGTAGTGGGACTCAGTGAACCATGCTGTTATCAAATGATTTTGAAGAAAAAGTGATAGCGTAGAAATAAGTCTGACTCACTAAGCAGTATCTAGCATGTAGATTACAAAAATAATAAAAATGTAGTTTATCATGCGGTGATTTATTGTATATATGGCATATAACAGAACATTGACGGGGAATTAATATAATAAATATAGGTGCAAAATACTGCATTAGAAGGTGCAGTGAATACATGCCCAGCAGCTTCATACAAAGTATAATTGCCATCATTTTCCAGTCATGCACAATGAGTTGATGAGGTATTTAGAGAAATCTCTAGAAAAATCTATCTCCTTCAGCTATGAGATACAATGTAAATGTTGGTAAGTGCTTGAGAATATCTGAATATCTTGGTGTGATGTAAGAATTCATAGACAAAATGCACTGTAGAAATTTGTGTGGCAACCAATCCTACTTGTGAATAGTATTTTACACAGTGAGTCCTGAAATGTAAAAAAGAATCACTGGGACAATACGCAATGGGGATGTTATTCCCATATAGTACTCAGTTATTATATCACCCTGAAGTAGCTGAGCATGTAGTCTGCTCATGTTGGCCTGCTGACTTATATGCCAGTTTGTGTACTGAGATCCAAAGGCACAGACAGCCTGTCTCACAAAGCTGATTATGTCACTCAACCATCTCTTTAGCATATGAGAATGAAGGCATCATGTTGACCAAACAATCCAAACTAAAAAAGCCGTAGAGTGGAATGCGATACTAATTCCAGTTCAACACACGAAAGTGACACCAACCACGTACTTGACCGCTTTTATTGAACAAAATCACATGCGTTTTCGTCCCTCACTCTAGGACTTCATCAGATAAAACCATTTAAAAACTTTCAGCTTTTATACTTTAATAACAATCAATCAACCTATAGAATGTCATCTCATTATTTCAAATTAACCAGTCGATTTCCTTTCTTATCTCATTAATATTAATTCCTAGAAAAGAATTTCAAAATAGAAAAGAAAAGAAAAGAAAAGAAAACTCATGTGTATACCATACTTTAAAATGAATATAACCAATTAAATATTGAATTTTCTTGTGAATAATTAAACATTGTGTTAAAACTCATTGGGAAAGTTCATTCATTCAAAGTATAACCATAAAAATATATGTACTGAAGAGACTTCTGTGCAAAATTCTGCAAACACTAAAAACCTTAATGAAATACTCCCTCTGGTGTCCAAAACCTATATGACATATTAATTCAACCTTTAGTTTACTTTTTACTTTTTTATATATATATATTATCCCTTATAACCATTATATAATTCTTGACCATCAATTTTATATATCTATTAAATATA
This sequence comes from Protopterus annectens, assembly GCF_019279795.1. Lineage (NCBI taxonomy): Eukaryota > Metazoa > Chordata > Ceratodontiformes > Protopteridae > Protopterus > Protopterus annectens. Next base: position 288,199,769 of record NC_056744.1, read on the forward strand.
ACAATATAAATTAAATTATTTATTATATATTAAAAACAAATATGTATATAAAATGTATATAAATACTTATAAATAAATATATTTATAAATAAATTTATAAATAAATAAATAAAATTGTAGAATGTTTAAAATTAATGTTTACATGTAGTATAACGTTATCATGTAAGCACAAACAACCCAGTGAATGTGACCTAAACTTTGTTAGCTTTCACCTTTAGAATGGGTCCAATGGATAAATTCTCGTTTAGTCCAGGTCTTTTACATGCATCCAGGTAGACCTGACACCACAATTCCCTGCTTTCTAATATCTCCTCCCACAAACCTCCCCTAACATCCTGTTGTACTTGTTCCAACACAAAAAATAAATATTTTGCTCCTACACAATTTTTAAAGTGCCTATATAGTGCATTGGTTTCTTTTCTTCTTCCAATGTCATATATGTGCTCATATATACGTCTCTTAAAGACCCTTTCTGTTTTTCCAATATAAAACGATTGGCAGTTTTGACAAACTGCCAAATATACTACCCCTTGGGTATTGCAATTGAATCTGTCCTTACTTTTTATTAATCTTTTTCTACTTTCTATAAAAAATTCTTCCTTATTCATGACGTAAGGACATTGTGCACATCTCCCGCACTTAAATGTTCCCACTTTCTTATTTTCCAAAATTTTTCTATATTTTCCATTTCCTTCTATTTTCTTCCTGATGTTGGGGGGGGTTTCTATAAGTCACTTGAGGTGTCATATTTTTAATTTCTTCCAGGTCTGTGATGGCAGAAAATCTCTCCCATTCCCTCTTAAATATCTGTTTAACATCTTTATTTAAAGTATTGAACTCTATAATTAATCTTTTTACATTCTCATTTGTGTTTTCATTCTTATTACCTAAAGCATCATTCCTTACATCTTTCATTCCTTTTATTGGTTGAAATTTGTTCTTTCTACCTAGTTCGACCTCCTCTCTTATTGTACCCACAAACCCTGCCGGGTAACCCCTCTCTAAAAACATTTTTTCTAATTTGTTACATTCTTGATAAAAGTCATTTTCATCACTTATCATCCTGGAGCCTCTCACAAATTGGCCTTTTACAATATTTTTCTTACAATGATTTGGATGAAAACTATCATAATGCAAGTAAGAATTACAGAATGTGTCTTTTCTAAACACTTTAGTTTCAAATTTTCCATTTTTCTTGTAAATTTCCACATCCAAATAATTCATAACTTTTGCATTCATTACATAAGTGAACTTTAAATAATTAGTAGTTAAATTTATGTAAGAAAAAAATTCCTTGAATTTCTCTTCACTTCCTATCCAAAATATCACTATATCATCCAGGAATCTGTGGTAAAGTGACCAATATTGTCTGAAGGTGGAATTAATTATGTATTTCTCTTCCCATTTGCCAAGCACTATATTGGCAAAGGTGGGGGCACAAGCTGCCCCCATTGAGACCCCTGAAATCTGTTTATAATATTCTCCATTGAACATTAAATAATTATATTTCAAAATGGAGTCCATTAGGGTCACTACAGTTACTTTTTCTTCATGAGACAGTTTCCCATCTGCATATACACTTTCTTCAAATAATTCCATACCTTCGCCATGTGGTATACTAGAGAAGAGGTCTATAATATCTATTGTAACAAAAATTATTTCTTCTTTGTATATATTTGTAGAGAGTTCTCTTAAGAAATCCCATGAATCTCTTAAAATAATTTCATTATTCATCCATAGGTGTTTAACTTTATTATCCACATATTTAGCTAATGGGGTAATTTTTGCTCCTTCTGCTGAAACTATTGGTCTTAAAGGGGGATCAATCTGATTCTTATGAATCTTGGGTATGCCAAACATAGTTGCTACCCTTGGCTTCTTTACCTCTAAGTATTTATAAGTTCTCATATCAATAGCTTTGTCCATTAATAAATTTTCTAATACCATATCAATTTTCTTATATGCTACTGCTAACTCATTTTTGGAGGCTATCGAATATTTCCTTTTATCTAAAAGTATAGAATACATTTTAGTTTCGTACATAGTGTTCTCCATAATAACAATCCCTCCCCCTTTGTCTGGTTTCATTACCCTTACCTTGGAATTTTCCATTATTTCATTCCAAACTTCCCACTCATCTTTTTTCAAATTAGTTATATATTTATTCTTACCCTTGTCTTTCATTTCTAATTTTCTAATTTCTTTTTCTAGAACATTCTCAAAGTTTTTTATTTGAGGTGCTAAAGGTGGATTAAATACAGAACTCCTAGTTAATTCACCAGTTACAATTTTGTTTCCTTCCAAACCCATTTTAGAGGCTAAAACGGTTAAATTTATTTTTCTAGTAAATAACTTAATATCTAAAATTGTACCAGTCACATTTCCTTTTTTCACTGGGTTGTACTTCAAACCTTTGCTAAAAAGACCAAAGTGTTCATTCCTTAAAACAATGTTACTAAAATTATAAATAGTAAATCCTTCAAAATTACTCTTAAATTCATTCTCAAACTTTATAGTCTCTCCAGCAATTATATTATTAATGGGAACCGGGGTACTATCTAATAATATCTCCCCCTCCCCCTTCTCCCCCCCTCACCTGAAAATTTCTTTCTCTGTTATAAGGTCCATAATGCTCTTGATTATTTGCTTCTAAGGGTGGAAATTCCATGTCATAATCATGCTCAACATTCCTTATTTCTCTATTCCCATCATTATTAACCTTATTATTATAATTATTCCTAAAATTACCTTTCATATTAAAAATTGTTAGTTTTGGATAACTACTATTACTTGCATATTCCTTTATATCCCTATTTAACTTTCCCATTTTACGTTTTATAATATCTTCACATTTCAAGTCTATTTCATTTCTCATTTTAAAATATCTCTCTCTTTCTTGTTTAATACCAAAAATAAGATCTTGTTTAATATTAGTGTCCAGCTCATTGATTTCTTGTTCAATTCCACTTAATTTCTTTTCATTTTCTTCTATAATGAGTTGTACTATTTCTAGTCCACATCTATTAAAAGCTTTAACTAAATCTTCATGAAACACAGATCCTACTTGCACATTATTTGGGTATTTATAGACCCTGAGTCCCTTAGGGACTATTTCTTTAATTAAACATTCACTCAAGTATGCAATTTCTATCCTTAGCGTTCTAAATTTCAACATTAATTCATATAATTTGTCAAGCTTTTCAATATATGTTGTACCATCACTATTAATTACATTTACAGTGTCACTTTCAGTGTTAAACAAATAGTCCTTCTTTAACCACTCATTAGTGGTTTTAGGGTTCGAAATAACAGTACCTTTAGTATCTTGCCGTATTTTGGGTCTAGCCCCTTTGTCCATAGTACCATTGTAATTATATTCCTGTGCTTCTCCTTCAACTTCTAAAGCCCTCGGTGTTCTCATGGGGTTAAAATTAGATGTCTCCATTTCTCCAGGGTCGCCGGCTTCAAGTGTGTCGCCTATAAGCTCCCTCTTCCGCTTAACGGCTTGCCCGTTAGTCCCTTCATGAAATAAAACCTCCGAGTGCACTGCTCCCCGTCCTGGAAGCAAACTCTGTTGACCAACCTACCCAAGCTTGACTCGTGACACAGACATTGGGTGAAACTGGCAGGGAAGGAAGAGGAACACTGAATCAGAACCTACAAACCTGTTTAGGGGTGGGGGGATGTGTCCTTGGATGTGTATTCCACCTACAATCTTCAGTGGAGGCCAGAGATGAACAGAGGTATCTGTTTTTCATCGAGGTCAGACTATGGGGGCAGCATCGCTTTCTACAGCAGGTAGCAACCTTCACAACGCCACATTGCATTTCCAGCCCTTAGGATTGTGAAGGCGTGCTCATGGAAAATGCTAGGACAAGAATTATAAAACACCTGATAACTGTCTATGATAACTGCACCCTGATTGGCTTTTGTCCAGTTGGGAATAAATAGTTAGAAATGCAGAAATCAGATATATGATCAGCAGATGTGAGGAACCTACAAATGAAACTCATTCTTTCTTTCTGTCCTTTAAATTGTCTGGTAATAACTACAGCAAAGAGTTAAAAGGGTATTCACCCACCCACTTTTCTACAGCTCTCAGTAGTTTTCTGGAGCTGGTGTTGATCCTAGAAGGATTCTATGTGTGTGTGTGTGTGTGTGTGTGTGTGTGTGTGTGTGTGTGTGTGTGTGTGTGTGTGTGTGTGTGTGTGTGTGTGTTGCTTCTGTACAACATGGTGGCTAAATGAAGCTCTGAAGAGAAACTCACTACCACTTCTGTGGGTTAAATACGAATTGTACAGATATTATTAAATGACTGGACTATAATTCCACTGCATGTTAAGGAGAACTATGAGGCCAACTTTTTGATTCTGAGTACCACAAGACACACTTTAAAGTTAAGTATAGGCATTATTTAATCACTCATTACATTTTGAAGATGCAAGTGATATGATGTGAAAAAACAAAACAAAATAGTACACAATTTTATTTTGCTCACACCGCAGATTATTAGAACAGTGGCTACTTCAATATGAACTAGAGACAGAAAGAGAAAAATTCACAATAACAGTGACAGCAATAAAATCAGAACAGTCGCTCACCTGATTCAGTGTGCTTATGAGAGCAATGGAGTATGGTATAACTTCCTGTGGATTACCACGCTGGACAACACCCCACAGATCTGATTCACTTTTCTTCTTAATCCACTCAGTAACTCCATGAAACCCTAAGGGTACATCTGGCACAGAAACAGTCAATGTTCTAAAGAAATGACAAACAAACAAATTAGTATACCAGGGTGGAATATTACATCATTAGCTAATTTTTAAAAACTTGACACATGGATGTGTGCAAGCAGCAGACGTTAGATATAATGCAAAACAAGCTTGACAAGTACTCCAGTTTAAATAACTTTCTTGCTGAATCTAATAATGTAAACTGTAACTTAAAGGTAAATTTCTATCAAATAATGGTGTCTCAAATTTAAGATCATTGTCCACTATGTCCTATTCATATGATAAATATCAATGCAACAAATAGATACGTTTTTCACATTTCCAGCCACAGACTATAGGTATACCACATAGAAAATGCATCTTCTGTAAGGATCATCATACTGAACTTATATCAGACCTCACTGAGGTCCATTTCTTTATTTAAGCAGATAAGTGGCCTGTCACCCCCATACCAAATCAATATCAGGAATGTTACACAGGAAATGCTTCTGTTGGTAAGTCTGAAAGCGTCTATATCATGCATGCAGAATGTCCACCCTACCACACAGGCAGCTGATGTGTCAGATGGTTATCTGATGTACTGCAGCAGCACATGTGTGTCCAGTCTTCAAACTATCATATAGCAGATATTTTATATAGGACCATGTAATGCTTTAAATGACTTAAAGTTCTATATAGGACCACGTAATGCTTTAAATTACAACTTCAAAAGTTCATCATTCAAAGCAAAGGCATGAAGACACTACTACAACCAAGTTTTTCTCTCTCAAAGCAGGGAAATTGCTTTTTATTGTGAAACAAACTGCTTTTTTTCAAATAGCATTTTGTAGTGCAGCAGAATTCACTGGAGCTGTGTGACTCTTGAGTTAGTATGTACATGAAAGGGGTATAGATATTCATTGGGGGTCTACATTTGTCCAGTATTTTGATACTATTTAGATTATGTTTCAGTCCTGATGCATTGTCGAACTGTTGGAACATCAATTAACAGAATAATATCCTGTCTTGTATGCAATGTTCTGGCACATATATATCTTTATCTGTGCCTAGTTATCTATGTATGTATATATACGCACACACACACACACACACACACACACACACACACACACACACACACACACACACACACACACACACACACACACACACACACACATATAGAGAGAGAGATGTATGCTTACTGTAGCATAGTCAGACATGACTATGTTGAAAGATGTAATGTCATGTCAAAAAGACCACAAGACAGAAATGGAGATGACCACATAACTAAACACCTGTACTTGCCCCCATCTCCAAGCAGGTCAAGATTTTCAGCTTTTGACACGTTCTGTTACATGGTCATTGGTATTCCTGTCTGATGAACTTTTCAGGGCAACAATATTACTTTAAATACAGTCACATTTGACTATGCCATAGTAAACATATATACATAATGGCGCGCACGCACACACACACACACACACACACACACACACACACACACACACACACACACACACACACACACACACACACACACACACACACACACACACACACACACACACACACACACACACATATAGAGAGAGATGTATGCTTACTGTGGCATAGTCAAACATGACTATGTTGAAAGCTGTAATGTCATGTCAAAAAGACCACAAGACAGAAATGCAGATGACCACATAACTAAACACCCGTACTTGCCCCCATCTCCAAGCAGGTCAGGATTTTCAGCTTTTGACATCTTCTGTTACATGGTCATTGGTTTTCCTGTCTGATGAACTTTTCAGGGCAACAATATTACTTTCAATACAGTCACATTTGACTATGCCATAGTAAACATATATACACATGGGCGCACACACACACACACACACACACACACACACACACACACACACACACACACGCACTACAGCTGATTTCACTTAAGAAGACAGTAGGGAGTTGCCTTTCGCCTGATAATGGATCTACTGTTTAGCTCTGTATGCATGTTATACAGGTAATGTGTCCACACTACAGATCACCATGGAGAAGGGACATTGCCGTTGTAGAATGCCTTTCTATAACCAAGCAGATAACTGATTATCTCCCAATCCAAGCAGGCAACAGATGTTATACAGGTAAGTAGCCCACTTTCCAGACCTGGAAACTTAAATGATGTCACATTAGATTATAAGTTAGCTTTCAAGTGCAAAAGATAGCAGATATGTCATACAGGTACTATTTTCACTGCATAGCGTTCAACAAGAATGACACATAGGATAAGCATCGACTGCCATTCCAGGATTAATCTGCTATACAACATGTAGCACTCAGAGCTGTCTTTGATCTTTACTACCTGTTGAGTGCCAGGGTCTTTGCCCCAAGTAAGTCCTCCAACTCAATCAAGACACATATGGTTGTTCTACTGCCTTCATCTCCCAAAGGCACAAATGCACTAAAAGAAGATTTTGTTCCACGATAAAGATAATACTTTTGGCAGCCTTCCAAGTCATGAGTGCAGGTCATTACTATAAATGAGTAAATCAGCTGTGATGTATTGCTGCTGTCATCACTCCACCCTAAAAATGAGAGAAAAGTGACATCATCATTATACTATAATCTGACCTTTTTCAAGGCAAGTATTTCATAGGATAACAAAGATTAATGGTTTTATCTACAGATCTGCCACTGCTCCTTGGAAGTGGAGACCATGATGTTTTCAACATCTTGCCCTCAATGAATGAGTCAGAGTGTATAAAAGATTATCTTTGATAGTTTTACAAGTTCATTTGTATTTTTACCATGTACATCAAAAATAAAAGCAATGTGCTTTTTACTTTCTTCATGGACTACAAACAATGAAAAAAATCATTAAATGGGTGAATGTTTGCTTTAAAGATTATCAATTTGAATGAGTTCTGAAGATGAAAATGTCTCAAGATAACCCAAAACTATTTCTCAGTTGCCAAAATCTCTTTACTGTGAGAAGATGCCCATGTAATACCAGTTCTACAGTGGTATAAAAGTACTGATCATTAAGTATTTTTGGCTTAGCTGAGTAACTAGGGGTGTGGGATGAAGGGTAGAGCTGAACTTTATTATACAGGAGTTACTCTTATATACTTAGCATTTATTACTGTAGTACAGCAGAATATGGAAACAGTTTTATGAGCCAATCTGACTGAAAAATTATTTTTAGTATTTCCTAAATGATTGTGGCTTCTTCACCCTTCTTGCATCTTCTGCAATTCACAAAATGTTGAAGGTCTATTGTTTCAATTTGTTTCATTTTTGCAGTGGTGCAGTTCTTACAAAATGTTTTCATTCCTTGTATTTTTCTGGGATGTACAACTATTGATCTTAAGAACAGCATATCTGTAGCTTATAAATAAAGAGCTATTTATTTTAATGTGTCATTACACTGTACCTTTGCATTCGTATGTAACAGGAGTCTCCAAAACATAGATGTTAGCATTTGGATGGATGATGCAAACTCCTCCTCTTGGGGGTTCATTGGGACTCAGAGTAATGCTGGAAGATCCTTGCAGACCTAAGTAGAAAGCAGTCAGAGTGAAGGTATAATTAACGCCATCTTGAAGGGCCCCCTGGCGGATCACAAGATTGGTGCTAGAATCTCCTGTTGATGTGGTGACATTGTCCAACTTCAGTACAGCCCCATCAGAACTCTGTGCAGCCCATTTATACTGAGGACAGAAAAAACAAGCTCACTTTAACTCCTACAATTAAATCAAGTGTCTTACATTATTTTTGGCATTCACTATTAATTTAAATGTCACCTTTTTCCACCCTAGACTAATATGAGCACTACCCAAAAATGCACATTTGAAAAACTTATATTGACAGAAAAGCCCACAGGTCTAGTGGTCAGCTAAGTTTTACTATGTAACCTCCTATGATACTGTTAAAATGTAGCACAACTTTCCATTCATGCACACAACTTACTCATTTCTCCCACATACATAGTCATTTGACTGTTATAACTTTGCTACAGCCAAATATTTTTAGTGCAAAATGCCTCATATGACCTTTCTTTAGCAGTATTAATCATACCAAAGAATATTCTACTGCAGCTGAAATAGACTGCAGGGTATATCCGCAAGCCACTGAGATTTACATATTAATCACCAGTATAGTTACAATGTTTGTTTCCTTTAAGTGGAAAACATTGGGCAGTCTGATCCCCTGCTTAATCTAGTTCAGGGTCATTGGAGACCTAGATTCTAATCCAGCAGTCCATACGTTCAGGGTAGGAAATAAATCCCAGATATGATGTTGGTATATTGTGGGACATCTGCACACATGTGCATGTGTGCATACATACATAGACACATACATGCATGCGCACACAAACACACACACACACACATACACACACACACACACACACACACACACACACACACACACACACACACACACACACACACACACTTGCACAGAGCAGGTATATGATCATGAAGTTTGGAGAATCACCAGTGCATCTACAGCATGCGTTTCAGATATCGAAGGATACAGGAACATCTAGCAAAATCCTTTGCAGATGCAGATAAGACATGCAAACTTCTCCCAGAAAGGATTTCAGCTAATAAACAGATTGTAGAACTAAATGTAATGCTTTTATGTATATGCCACTAAATACTGGGAATTTCTAATGTCACTCTGGCAACCTGGGTACATTAACTTTACACTGAAGAAAGATCATTACCTGAAAGCTTTGTGGATTGTTGGAATAAACTACAGATTTTACTATACTTCTCTGCATGTCTGCCTTGTGGAGTGTTTTTCCTATTGTATTAGTTTGTTCTCTTGTGCGGTTCACCATAGTGCTGGTTTGGTTCATTTTATTTGTACATTAACGTCTTAGTTGCATTGCATTTCATCTAACATGATAAATTTTGAATATAAGAATGCTACATTTGGAATTAAACTCAGTAAAAACTTTTGCTTTAGTTATATTCTTATCTCTGCTCCTTAGTGCAGTGGAATAAAGCCCTGATAGCCCAGTTTTACTGGTGATTCAAGTTTGACTAGCAGGCTAGACAGTGGAGTAGCTGGGTTGGAAATATGGGATTGAGCAGACAATACTGGCTCACCCGTTCTGCAGCGAGGGCAATGACTAGTCCCACTACTTGTACTGAAACCATTTGGAGGCTATTTGTACTGCAGTACACAAGGCAGTAGATGGCAGCTATATGAATGTGGTAGAGCAGGTACATGAATCAGTGTAAGCTTTAGGTGAGACACATACCACAACCCTCAAGGAAGATCTAACTGGCCAGTTGCCTTTTGCCCACTGCAAGGAATGAAGGGGCCACTGGGTCTTGTGAGGGTTGGTAGTTGGCAGATGGGGGCAATTTAAAATGCTCTTATATGTTCAGTACTGATATACCTCAGTCATACTGTCACCACAGATGTAGGTTTAATATTTCAGAGCTACCAGTACCGTATGGGAATGGGAGAAATGGGTGACTTCCATAGTCAAGTCTTGTTCATATTACTTGGATGATGACTGTTTTCTTTTGTAGCCCACAACATATACAGGCACATACCTCTAAAATGTCCAGATTTTCACAGAATGCCCAGATGTTTGCCTCATATTTTTGGTTTGTTCCTCATAAAACTTGTGATTTTCTGGCAAACCACTGGGATGATTTGAGGATTGAAGTCACTAAATAAAGGTATACATTTGAGTGTCAGACTTCAAATCCTTCAGAAAATGCATGTTAACACAAACCCTGCTATTCTAGCAAATTTCTAAGTTTATAACTGCAATATTTAAAATCTGTCCCTAATTTTGGGTCTTTTCCCCATTCTGTCAGGCTTTGTCCAGATTTCTTTCACTAAGAGGTTGAGCGGTATGCACAGGCATCTTAAAAACTCAACATAATTCCTTTATAATGGAATTAAAACCCAAGACTCAAAGCTCCAAATTGCTATATGCAGTGTTAGCTCTACAGGATAACAATTAGTTTATTGTTTTTAAATGGTTACTTCCACACAGCTTGGTATGCCTGTATGGTGTCTGATTTGATGTATACAGATTACAGTCTCTTCTGAAAAAAGTAAACTTTATTTTGATTTCCTATAATTTTCATGGGTGTATTCAAAACTCAGAAGAATGTACAATTTTTATGATGACAGAAAAGCAGAAGGCTACAATGCTGTACACTTGTTGGTATTTTCTTTTTGTACTTTTCTGAAAAATTCACATATTTTGTGAAGAAATTAAACACTGCCATCTGCGCTAGCATGTCTGGATGAAGTTTTGTACATGGTTTCAGATTAACATGTGCATTATATGCCAGCATGACTAGCTATGATATTGTAAATAAAGTCTTACATGTTGATTAATATTCTATTGGTGCAGGAGTTGAACAGTGTTCTGTTACATGCCTGACTGTGCATGTTTGCACAGGAGATTCTAAATGCAGACTGTCTCAGAGTCAGCTGATCTGCAGATGATGTCATTTCAATGTGTTCAGCTGCTTTCTGTTTACTGTCAGAGACTGAAAGACAGGAAGGCACGTTAGTAAACAGCTGTTTGCTGATTTTCAAATGAAAATAAAAACTGGAATAATTAAGACATTTAACCTAGTATATAAAAGAGCCTGCTGAAAACAGTTAAATTGAGTTGTGTTCACAGTTCAGTTGTGCTATTGTACTGAGCAATGGATACCCAAAGGACTCACCAAGAACTATAAGTCTGCCTTTCTTTTGTTGTAATATTTAGTTTAGATCAGGGACAGTGTTCTTCAATTAGGTAGGAAATTATAGCTAATTAGTCAGAGTTTTTCTAAATGTTGGATTTCTATCCTTCAGTATTAATTTCGTTTTCCTGGTGATTGAATTCTATTTGTTTACTGAAATTACTGTTCTACATTTTTAATAATTTTGCTCATTATTAAATATTTTTATTATCATACATTGTGGCTGGTCAATTAGTATATTCTTTAGTGATTTGAGAGTGCTCATACCTGCTTTGATAATTCCTGGTCCCCTCTGAAAGCCTGGCTGCTTTAGATCATTTGCTACCATTTGTTTTGATATCTAATTTTAATAACTGGACACCCCTTTGAAAGGGCATGTAGACACTCTTATTGGTGGCGGTTTTTTACCATATCATTTGGGGGAAGGGACACAGCTGGAAATCTGTGTCAGGCTTTCCCAGAAGTGTTTGGATGTGTGAGATTCAATTCATCTGAGTGTGAGTGTATCAGAGGTCTTAAACTAGGAAATATTGCTGTAGATTCTGTAATAAGGAGTTACATTGGGGTAAAAGGAAGTATACAGTCCAGTCCCAGGTTATAGAGCATGTTCCTGTTGTGCTCTTATGGGAAATTGTAAAATTTTACTCTTGTATAAGTGAAAGTATCACAATGGAATCAGCAGTGAGGAAGGAAGTTTCTTAGTTACTGACCCAGCACAGTAGGGGACGTCACATATTGGTGGCAGTTTGGTGGAATATTAACCAGATGCTACATATGTAATACCAGCCTCTGTAAAAGTACACATTCTTCAATATTTTTAGAGTGCATATGCATTCAATGTTAGACTTTGATAGTTGCATCATTTAATTTTATTTTGATTCTTTTAATCTTTAACAAAGTTGATTTAGAAAAAAATGTGTGTAGCACTTATAATATCCTCTCAAGCTCATGGAGTAATTTTAATGCTAGCAGTAAAGAATAATACTTGGGAACTGCTAGACTCCTGATGTGCCATCTCTTAGACTAGACCTTAAACTCTCACCTGCCTCTAATGGTGAATGTTAAACTTTCCATGCACATGCAGAGGAATAATGCTCTAGGTGACTCAGATGTCCTGTGATTAGTCAGTAAACTGGGAGCTGCAGGAACCAGCAAGGAAAAGTGAGAATGGACATCCATTGCTGGTTCATAAGCATGGGAGGCAGACAGTCCAATCCACTGCAATGATGATATCTGTTAGGGAAGTGATATAGGCTGCGAGGTGTACTGATTGCAAAGGTTTGCTCATTTCTGCCGAGCTGCATTTGCAGCAACCTTGACTGTTTGTATGTGCAAGCATGCATTCACATGTGTAGGCATAAACACTTATTTGAGAATGCATAGCGGGGTCTCTCTTTCAAAGCTTTGCATTATCAGAAGCTGAGGATAAGTTAAGCTGGAAAGCAGAAGGAAAAAAAAATAGAAAAAAACTGCCCTGGTGGATGACAGCTGCATTTGAATCTCAGTACCACTCTCCCAACACTGGATTCCATTTGTAGATGCAGGAAAGAAAAAGGGGAACTAATGTGCAAAACACACAGGGAAAAGGTGGCGCTACATTTTAATAAGCACATTAGGAGAAATAACATTTAAAACGTTTCAAAAGCAATTGATAAATAAGCACACTATCCCTACTGGGCAGTGGCTGCATTTACTGAATCTTAATCACACCACCATAAAAAATGGATACCATGGATGTTTGGAAGTAAAAGGGGAAACTAATGCAGTTAAAATATACAGGAGAATAATGGAGGAATATTGTACTATGAGGAGAATGAAAAAAAATAAGAATTCATTGGCAAGAGATACAAAAAGAGAAGAAAAATTAAGTGGGAAGGTTACTGGTAAAGTAATATAATAATCTGTAAATATTTTTTTACACTGACTAAAACACTGAATTCATTTATTCCCAAATTAAATGAGAACATTTTTTTTCTTTATATACTATATATGTATTAAAGCAAACTGTAGATTAAGAGACAGTTAGCATATGTTTATGTGGTTAAAACATTCAGTTAGCCAGTTTGACAATACCACAGGAGGTGGAGGCAAAACACCCATTAAGCTGCACCACAACCTGTCTTACTACTTAATAAATTATACTTCAGCTGTAATGTAGTTGCTGTGAGAGTTCTTTTATAACTATGTGACCTGTTATAAGAAAGACTACTTTATTTCATAACTCATAATCCAAATTTATTATAATTTTGTTTTCACTTCAATATCTTTTACTGAAATAGCTTTGTTGTATAAAAAGTAAGTATATGTAGAAATCCACATTTCCCAAATAATATTTATTTCAATATAACATCTTAAAGAATATAGCATTCCAGCACATTAGGATAATGTATAGAGTGTGCTCTTAACAGGAGCTACTTCTATTCTTTTAGTGAATGCATACAGTAGTAATACAATGGAGAATTTGAACCATAATTGTAACATCAGAAGCAACAGAATACTCAAACCTTAATGTTGCCCTGGGTAGGACTACTAGGGAATTCTGACACTGATATATGGACAAAAATGATAAAAAGAGAACAAGGAGTATTACTTTAACATTCACCACTGACTACAAAGAAAGATGTCAAGTAATTAGAGAAAACTGGATCATCATTTGTGAGAACAAGCAACAGGAAAAATACTTGAATCCGGACCCTCTTTTGTGCTTAGAAGAGCAAAGAATGTGAGACACTGGGTCGAGATCAAAAACAAGCCCGTGGAGGAAAATAGTGAGCCTTTTAAAAGTGGACCACTGTACTGTACCATTTGCAACATCGGAGTAACTCTACTTCCCCAACTCCAGCAAGATTTACTGGAGTCACAAAAGGTGCAGTTGGCTAAGGAAGCTGTCATCTAGGTAACCATCAGGGATTTTCTTATTCATGACCTAACCTCTCTCTCTGCATACAGGCTGTATGAGCCTACATCAACAATTAGGCAGGTATGCCATTCATGTGCATGTGCATATTTCTACATGTATGTGATGAAGGCTGCTACAAAGTGACTTAATCCTTATGCCATGGTTGTTTCCAGGTCTGCTGCCCCTTGTCCAAGGGCATCATATAACCTTGCAACCTATACTACATCCTTTCCTTCCAGGATAGGTAACCCATCCTCCCATGTTATTTCCACTACAATCAAGGCTGCTAAATGAACCCAAGCCATCTGAGGACATAGGGCAGGGCTTCATCCCTCTGTATCACGAAGACAACCAAATGGACCGTTTTAGTCTTTTTTTTCTAACACTCTGCTAATGTTTCAGTGTTGAAAAGGATGATTTGGAAAGAAAAGTTAGAGAACTTTTTTGAGCTAAAACTGACATGGAAGGTGGGTAGGGAACAAAAGATTATTTAAAAGGAATAGAATAAGATGGAAATATTCATAAGCATTGAGCACTATACGATAGTGCTGGTACACTGCCAGATGGTACACCAAAGTACTACATGATTAATACAGAAAAATACACAATGAGGTAACATAGGGTATATACTCTTACCTCTTTTTGTCCCTGTTGTATTCCTTATATAGAATACCAAGCAAATGACCCCCCAGCAAATGTATGAGATTGATTTGCAAATACAACATCATATGTATATCCAGTCTTTCTATGGATCTTCAGTTGAGGTTTCTGTTTTTGGCAGTGTAATTCCTCCTTCCCCATTAATATACTGCTGAGCATACAGAGCTAAACCACATATTAATGCAGTAAAAAGAGAGACAGAAGCAGAAAATGCCTTGCATTGTAGGAGAAACTTTACTGGCAATGGAATTCCCTGGGGAGAATGCCAACATTGCTACCATAACTGCAACTTTTTCCATCGTCACACAGGAATGGAAGATTCCACAGTACCAGAAACACTCATTATCATAATATGGTAATGACACTAGTTCTACCGTCATGTCTAATAGGTGAAAAATATTTAAGCATCAGTCTTGGGCATGTGTGCAGAGCACAGTTCATCTGGAACAACAACTTAGTAAGGTATAAGAAAGTAGATTGTACCTTACTAAATCAGTTTTCTCATCTGCTCTGTGTAGCACTGTCATCTAAATAATATCCCCATCAGGAGTGACTGTGAACATAGTACACCTGTGTACTATGCATACCTGCACACTATTAGAAAAGATGACGACTTCAAAAAGCAATTATTCATTGATTTCCCTGCTTGTCTGGTAGCATAGAAGTCCTGATATGGCCCAGACAACTTGGATTTAATTAGCGTCTTAGGTAACTGATGGAATGGCAGGGAAGGAGGGATTGCCATTACTATCCTGGGGGGGGTGGGTGGATGGTCATGTGGACATCTCACTCAACAATCTCTGGTGGAGGCTGCAGATGTCATACCAGGAAGAGTGCCCATAACATGTAAATAAATTAAGGGCATGGCTGAGCTCCCATTGAGGCAATGTGAAAAGTTGCACACCCTCACTGCATGCCTGCCACAATCCTCTCCACAGAAGCCACAGGGGAGATGGGAGAGTAAGAGGGTAGGTCATAAGGTAACCTACCAACTAGAAGATGGACAATCACCCCATCCAGGACCATGTTAGGATACTTGCTGGCTTTGGCTTAATATTTGGGCATTAGACCAAAGGTGAATTGGACTACTAGTAGTCCCAGTGAAGCATATGGGTCACTGGGACGACTCTCAGAATGACAGTAATGGAATAAAATAACTAAAAAATATTTCTGGACTTTATCAATATCTGTGAATCACGGTGATGAATGGCAGAGTAAGAAACAGTATGAAGACTGCATTTATGAAGCTGATCACTATGTTTATGAATACCTTGGAAGGAACTTTGATCCTTAGCAAGAACTAAAGAAATAAAAATATCAGGGTAGATGGTACATTCAAACTGAGGTTAATAATATGTTTTGCTAGCAATATAGATAAAAAAATGAATGAACACCTTTGCTTTTTTAAAATGTAGGAAATATAGATATGGTAAGGCTTACCGAGACAATAAAACTTGAACAAATATTAAAAAAACACAAACAGGCTTGGAAGTTGTGCCAGTATATACACTTTTTTGAAGTGACAGGAAATGAAAGAACAGAGGAGGTAGGCAGTGTACAGCAAAGATAGAATTAAATGTGAAATGCTCTAAGGGGAAAGAGTGACATCTAATGAAATGTAGTGTAACAAGATGAAAGCAAATTTTCAATAGTTATAGCAGAGGTAGTAAAATTAGAGACTAGGAAAACAACAACATGTTACAATCTGCAGACATTTTAATGTTAATCTAGAGAAAAGTAAATAAAGGAAAGAATCAGAAACTGAGGTAAGGATGCTTATAATGGGAAGTAGTTGATCTTGTCTGTAGGAGACCGAAACCTACCTAAGGTCTTGCGTTAAGAAAGAAACGACATTGGTGAGATTATAGATAAGGACATGCCTCTGTACCTCATAGCACAAAAAATCTGGACAAAGCCAATAATAATGGGGAAGACAAAGACCCACAATTAGTGACTGATTTTAATTATTTCTCTTATACAAATAGAAAGTTGATAGAATAACAGCTTTTGCATTAGCATGCATTTACTGAAGGAAATTAAGTTTGAAACTCAAGTGTCTGTCATTAGTGATTTCAATACTCGAATGATTTGTCAGAAAACCATGTATTTTATGAGGAACAGAACAAAATATGAGACAAAACTTTGGACATTCTGTGAAAATCTGAACAGTTGAGGAGGTGGATATGGGTACGTAGTTTATACTGTACATTAGTGATAATAATAGGAGGAAATTGCTGGATATTGTGGTTTGTAATACAGAATAGTTAGATAAGTTAAAAATTAAAGGAGCTATCAGGTAATAGTGATCAGATAACAACATGGTTTTCTGTTATAATTAGAGAGAGAAAATATGACAGTATTGTTTTTAAATCTGCCATCTTATATTTCTATACCAAATCACTGAGCTTATAAAGCAATTGTAGGTTAACAAGGACATTGTAAATAAGCTGGAAATATATTAAAAGTAGAGTATGGAAAAGAAGTGAAGGAGAGCTCAAGAGGAAACTAGGGAATCAAAGAAGAGAGAAAAAAACAATGTGTATAAACATGTTTACAATATTTCAATATTTGAGAATAACCACTTCAAACGCCTAATCACTGGCATAAGCTGTTACATCTGTTGTTATATCTCCAGGGAGTAAGGCTACTGCATGATAAAACTGAGGAGTCTGCTACAACTCTCATGACAAGCTAACCTTGTTTAGTTTACTGATATCACCCACGTGTTACAAATGCAAAACATTGCAGATATGCTAAAACACAGACTTTAGGATTGTCTTGCAAATAGAAACATCAGGAAAAAGTTGCTCAAATTCTTAAGCAAACTCACTTGCTAGACATGGACCTAGTCTGGCAAAATTGCATTTTGAGCAGAAAGCAAACTGGCATGCCCCCTCTCATTTCTGCCATGCAGATTATTGTGTTCTCTCTACTTAAGCAATATATATTTAAGGAACTAGGCAAAGATTCAAGAGAGAAGAGTTGTCACACAAGAGTTGAACATTAATTCTACTTGGAAAGCCATAAGACTGACATTGATTGTGACTTCTTGCTCTAATAAACATTGGGCAAGTATTTGCATCCCCCCCCCATCAACAAGAATTGCTCTCATCAAATTGTTCAGAGTGTTATGAGTGATAAGGAGAAAATTTAAGATACTTTTGTTAGGAACCAGTGCTCTTTTGTATATGAAAACAAAACTTCTCATCAAATTGTAAGAATTGGCTAGAGATCATCTCACATTTTGTTGTACAAATATTACATTGATGTCCATTTTTATGGTAATTACAATCAGCATTTTTTTTGACTGTCACAGTCATTAGAAATTGTATATCATGATATATAAGAGATAAGTGACTGAGATGGGTGCACACTGTGTGACAAAGGAGAAATTATGAAATCAGAACAAAAGCCAAAGTAGCTTCAGTTGTACAGAAAGTCAAAAAGAACATATTATGGTGGTTTGAATACATTTGTTGAAAAGAAGTAGATTATTTGGTGAAGAAGATTTGGGTGAGTCAGAATGAAGGCAAGAATAAACAAGGATGCTCAGGAAAGAGATGTCTAGAATGCATGAGAGAAGACGTAGCATTCAGGCATTATTATCAATTAAGGTAATAATAATAATAATAATGATGATTATAAATCCAGGATTAGGTCCAGTTTGGGGTTCTGAAGTTAGATACATCTGTTCTACAGACAATGTAGTGTATCATGCACAATGTATGGTGTATGAATCGTTTTATATTGTTAAAACCAGAAGAACTTTGCGGAAAAGAATAACTAAATATTGTGTATTCTACCAAAAGGAGTGACAGCAAAGGTGTTTTAGCGAAATGCTTTATTGAATGTTTATGTTTGAAAAACTTTCTAGTTTATGTTCTGTAGAAAGTCACATTTGATTTTAGGGGAGGGAAAATATCTTTTGTCTTAAAATGCCCAGTGGTATGGCAGCTTAAAATTAATGCCTTATCCACACCCAGTCTGAATGACAATGTGAATTTTAAATGTTTTTGAGAACTTGAGCTTTACACTATTATTAGTGGCATTAATTTAATGTTTGCAAATGATTGCTGTTGCATTTTATTGTCCATCTGGATAAGTTTTTTTTGTTACATGATTGTAGAAATCTGTTTATACATTACAATGTTTATTGCAACATTATTGCAACATTATCTTATTATTGAATGATGAAAACACTGATCTTTTGTTATTAACTTAGTTTCTTTAATGTGGTCCATGTCTTTATTGTGTGCTTTACTGCTTGTTTGTTTTTTTAAGTACTAGTGGTGTTTCACATTTTCCTATACAATTCTGACTGGTAACTACTTGCAACATAATTGGACTATTCACATCATAGCATTTTAGCATAGAAACTTCTGTAACTAGTTTTCTGAAAATTTCAAACTGTGTTCCTGTTCATATCTCCATTACAATGCTAAATCTTTCACTGACACAATTTTAAAGGCAAAGTTATATTGGCTATATTAAATATAATTTTTTTAAGATAGTCTACCATTACTAGGGGAAAGAATAATGCCATGCTCACAACTGTCTGGACTTATTTTCAGAAACAGCATTTTTCATTTGCTCTTTTTATTTATTTATTTATTTATTTCATATATTCACAATAATATCAGTATTTCAGAATCATGTTTAATATAATTAAAATGGTTAAAATCATATTTACAACAGATAGGAAGAAAATAATAAATCTGAAAATAAGTGAAGTATTTAAAATACAGACAGATTGGCAAAAGAGAAGAAAAAGTAAAGAACCACCACCTTCTAAAAAGGAGCAAATTAAAGCTGTAGCCAAGGTACCATACAGGAAGTATTTCAGAAACATTTTATACTGTTAATTAACCAGTAACAAAATCTTGACGGCAAGAACAGTGAACCCAAGGAGAATTCAGGAAGTGAAGGGAAAGTTTTCCTTTTCATTGCTATCATTGTTGAAACCATCATGTTGTAGTAAACAACATATTAAACATAGAATTTGCAGAACATGGAAATGCAAAATAGAAATTAATTATTCGGATTAGATTATTTTTTTTAATTTGAGGGTACTGCCACCAATAATGAAATAAATTAGGACATATTCATAGCGTTCAAGACGTCCTTTCTCCCTCATCTTCCACAGCCCCAAGGAAGAATAATGGAGTCCATACAATATTTATATCAAATGTATCCATTCTGAGCTGATTGATAAATTTACATACATCATAAAATCAGTTTAAAAGTCTCATTATGAAAAACACAGTGCATTGCCTTTTCACATTTTATTTTGCCACCATAGATATAAACTTTTGAGAAGTAATTCAGTTTCTTTACAATCTGATGCTAGTTGCTTCTTTTTATTTAGTATTTGATTATGTGTCCTGTATATGCTCAGAGGAAAATACAAACCATATTACTTAATCATATATTTATGCACAATGCTGCCATTAGTACTATGCAATAAAAGAAGTTATGTCTTACCATAATGTTCCATCCGTGTTGTCGATCTTCACTAATCCTTGACTGTGGGTTTGGTTCCGAGCCTTGGAACAGACTCGTTTATTATTCCAGCTCTACCAGTAATGCTCCTCACCAAATTATCTCAGATCAAGTTTGCCTATAATAGTGACAGACAAGAAGTAATACATAAGACTATATCTGTGTCCCTATTATGAAGCCAGTGTTTTGGAATATTCGGCCTACCAAGAGTCCTAAGGCAGGGGGAACAAGGGAGAGAATGTCAAGGATTAGTGAAGATCGACAACATAGATGGAACGTTATGATAAGACATAACTTCCTTATCTGATGTTGTCAATCTTCACATAATCCTTGACTGTGGGACAGAGTACCTAGCTACCTGTATCTTGGGAGGTCTCATGTAAGAATATTCCTGAGCACCATCAAGCCAAATGATGCATGTCCCCTAGAGACCTGGTCCAGTTTGTAATGAGTAATAAAGGTATGAGGAGATGCCCATGTAGCTGCTGCACAAATATCATCTAATGAAGCTCTGGCATGAAAAACTGCGGAAGCTGCTATGGCTCTCATTGAATGAGCTTTCACCGGACGTGGTAGGTGAAGTCCCTTCTTGTTGTAAACAAAGGTAATACAGTCCTTAAGCCATTTTGCCAAGGTAACCTTAGATACTGGATTACCTAAAGACAGTGTAGAAAAGGCAATAAACAGTTGGATTTTCTGATGTTCTTTGTTCTGTGAAGGTAAAAACATATTGCCTATGTACATCTAGTAAGTGTAAACAGTATTCTCTCTTGTTGGAAAAATTAGGTAAAAAGTCTGGGAGATGTAAGTTTTGATTGATATTCAACTCTGAAACAACCTTTGGTAAAAAGAAGGATTTGTCTTAAGGGAGACCATGTCCTTATGAAATATCAAATATGGGGGTGTGCAGGACAAGGCTTGAATTTTAGATATAATTTTGGCTGAAGTGATAGCTATCAAAAATAAGGTTTTCCAGGACAAGAATTTTAAGTCCCAGGTTGCTGATGTTTCAAAGGGGGAAGAAATGAGAGACTGTAGTACCAAAGACAAATCCCATGAAGCAGAGGGTTCTTTAAATGGAGGCCTGAGCATTAAGGCTTTTTTTTAAATAGGCTTTACAAAGTTTATGAGACATAAGTGATGAACCGTTGAAGCCAATATGGAAGTTAGATATTGCAGCAAGATGTACTTGAATGATAGAAGTTGATGAGCCAGACTGATAGAGTAAGGCTAAAAAGTATAAAACTTTCTCTACAGGTGCTGGTATGGGTCAATATTATAGTCAAGTGACCATTTAGCAAATTTTGTCCTTTTGTTATGATACAATTTTCTGGTTGAAGGCTTGTGGTGGGCTAGAATGATGCATCAGACGGGGGGAAGTGAGGGAGGAATGCCTGGCAATCATGGGAACTGGAAAAGCCATGCAGTGAGCTTGAGATGCTAAAGATTCAGATGAACTATTCCCTCCGGGTGGGATAATAGGTCTGGAGCTGGGTCCAGAATCCAGGGTTCCTGAAGAAAATGAGGCCAAAGGATGGGAAACCAGGCTTGTTGAGGCCAGAATGGGGCTATGAGGATTATTCTTTTCTTTGACCCATTGGCTTTCTTTAAAAATTTACATATCAGAGGAGTCAGGGGAAAGGCATATAGAACACTGGGGGGACAATTGTGAAAGAGAGCGTCTCTGGGTGACTCCCTCGGTGAGGGTAATTAGGGCAAAGTAACTGCTGTACTTGTTGTTCAGAGGGTACACAAACAGATCACAGCATGGTTGGCCTCAGTGGTGGAATATCTTTCCCACCACCACTGGATTGAGAGATCAGTTGTGAGGCATGAGGGTGGTTCTGCTCAACTTGTCCACAATCACATTGGAGCTCCCCAGAATGTGCATTGCTGTTAGAAAGCAGTTGGAGGAAATCACCTATTGCCATAGTATGAGAGCTTCTCAACAAAGAATGTATGACCTGGTTCCTCCTTGTTTGTTGATATACCAGATTACTGACTTGTTGTCTCATTAAATTGTAATTGTTCCAAAGGGGAGGGCATCTTAAAATGCCTGCAACACTAAGAGCACATCCATCATCTCTAGAACATTGATACGCAAGTTGGCCTCTATCCGGGACCAAGTGCCTTGGACTGTCTTTCCCAGATAATGCCCCCCCACCCTATCTGGAATGCATCCGTGGTCATTATGGCTTGGGGAGGATGGGGGACAAAGGGACGGCCCGACAAGATTTTGTTGGAATGGAGTCACCAACTCAGGTCTTCTTTGTAATGATTGGTCATCAAAGTCATATGGGACATAGGTTGATTTAGCAGGGACCATTCATAGGCCACAAGTCATTGAAGATTCACATGTGTTATCTGGCGAAGGGAACTAGAGTGATAGATGCCGCCAGAGTCTGTAGGATGAGTCTTGTTGCTACTCTCTTGTTTTGAATGATCTGGTTTACCTGTGACCTGATCCTTTGCAGCCTTTCTAGGAGATGTGATGCAAATCCAGTGACTGTGCCTAGCATAGCTCCAGTGAAGTCCAGCTGTTGTGATGGTCCCAGATGGGATTTTTCATAGTTTATAGTGATTCCTAAGGCAGCACAAAGATGAAGGGTGTAATCTCATGGATCTGGTTCATTTCACCGAAAGCACATTTCACTGAATGTTATTTCAGCAAGACCAAATCGCCGAAAACTCATTTCGCCGAAAGCACATTTCACCGAAAATAGTAGTGGCAGTGTATATGCCCTTTTCCCCACTGTAGTGCAATCCTGGAGTTAGAAGATATAGTAGGGGTGTGGAGGGCATAGCCCCCCACCTAGCTTGTTTTATACTGTGCAGTTTCTGTTAAGAGGGTAAGTTAGTACTTTAGTACTTTTTAATCAAAGTATGTGGGGGGCTACACCCCCCATACCCCCCAATGTGGGGGCTGTGCCCCCCCCATTATATATTCTAACTCCAGGATTGCACTACAGTGGGGAAAAGGGCATATACACTGCCACTACTATTTTCTGTGAAATGTACTTTCGGTGAAATGAGTTTTCTGCAAAATGTGCTTTCGGCGATTTGGTCTTGGTGACATGAAATTCGACGAAATGTGCTTTTGGCAAAATTAACCAGACCCAATCTCATTCCTCTATGAGTTGATGCCTGGAGGTAGCAATAAGGAGCCAGTCACTGAGATATGGAAATACTCGGAACCATAGCAGTCTGAGATGTGCTTCTACCACTGCCATGCATTTAGTAAACACCCTGGGGCCTGTGGTGAGACCAAACTGCAATGCCCTGAACTGACAGTGACTGGCTCCCAGCTGGAAGCTTCTTGAACACTTGTCCATTTGTATGTGGTAATACATGTCCTGAAGATCTTTTGAGCACATCCAGTCATCTTTTTACAAGAATGGAAGTATTGACTGTACCGAGACCATCAGAATTTGGTCTGTTGAATTGATTTGTTCAACTGACTGAGATCCAAAAGGTGTCTCCAGTCCCCTGTTTTTGGGGCAGTAAAAAGAACCTTGAGTAAATTCTGGATCATCTCTGGTTTGGCGGGACTGCTTGCATGACTCTTTTGTTGAGCAGTTTTTGAATTTCTAAGACTGCTGCCTCCCTGTGACTGGGTGAAACATCTGGGAGTCTTTTTGGTTTCATTGAAAGGGGAATGATGTAACCTCTGGAAATGATCCCCTGCACCCATTAGTCCATCATTATTTCTAGCCAGGCAGATTAGTGCAGGGCTAATTGTCCCCCGACTGCTTCCTGAGGAAGGCAATCAGGCCTCCATTCATGAGCACTGGTAGAAGTTACCTAAGAAGGAATCTCTGGACCCCTAGTTTTGTGGGTCACTTCTGCCTCTTGGATGGCATCTTCTGTTATTACTTCCCCCTCAGCCCTGGGAGAAGTCATTGCCACGTGAGTCTTGGAAAGGTCATTGGGTCTTTTTGAACCATAGCCTTCCATTCCTCTGGTTCCTCGAGTAGGGCAATTGAGGAGTGGAGAAGTGTATGCCCATGGCAGAAAGGCTCTTCCCATCTTTCTCACATTTGGCTAGTGTGTCTTTAACCTCAGGACCAAACAGCGATGATCTGTCAAATGGAGTATTGATGAAAGAAGACTTAAATGGCTCCAGAAAGTCCCATAAGTGCATCCATGCATGTCTCCTGAAGGCTATGCCTGAAGCTGCTGCTCTTGTCGTCCCTTCAGCTGCATGAGCAATTAGCCTCATGGACAAATTTTAAATTGATTCGAGGGTGGTGACCTGAGAAGTAACCTTATCTTGGACCCCTTCAGCTACTGCTCCTGACAGACTATCTGAAAGCTCTTCAGTCTGATCTCTCTGAAGCCTGGCAAAATGCGCCATATAATTCAAGGACCTGATAGCAAAGGTCGATGAAGTGCATATGTGCATCTTAAACTTATCCATATTCCTATACTCCTTGTTAGGAGATGGAGAGTAGGAGTTTCTTCTGTGAGTTCCTTTTCAGTGGCTGCTGCTATCACCATGGCATCTGCAAGAGTACCCTTGTCCCAGTGTTGCTCATCTTTAGGGGCAGAAAGAATCTAGTCAGGTCTTTTGGGGATCAGCTTGATAGAGTCAGAAATTTTCCAGGCCTGCTGAGCAATCAGTTTTATGAGATCATCAGTGGGTGGAGAGATCCAAGAGGTAGAGGGCTGGGCCTGAAAAACCTCAAGGTATACTGATTTGTCTGAGGAAGGCTGAAGGGTAGTCCAGCCATCCCTCTGTTTTAGGATTTCCAGGATGCCCCGAAGGAAACATCATCAGGGGATGACTTGGGGGAACCTTCCCCTTCATCGAAATCAGTATATTCTGTGAAAGACTCTTCAGGGGAGTCCAAGTGTTTCCTCTTGCACTTTTCCTTCAAAGGTATGTCTTTGATGGGATGCTCCAGAGAGGTATCTTGAAGAAGATATCAACAGGGTGGATCACTCCTGAGGCTTTTGTGTCCTCTGTCCCAGGGAATAGATTGGAGGAAGCTCCAATCGAGGGGAAGGACAAGTTACTTGGCCCAACAGAGAAGGCATGGACTGTGAGTCCCCAATGGACAAGGCCCTCTCCATAGCTTGAAAGACAGGCCCCTCCCATAGAGGGATGGGAGCCCAGAATGCAAATAGATTCCTTTGGAATTGTGGTCCCACCCTGCACTGAGTAAGCCGCCTCCAAAGCAGAGCCCAGGGTCAGACTTACGTATGCTGAGTATCCAAGGGGCATGGAGGGTTCTGAAAGAATCGAAGTCGAACCCTGCCCCTTGGAACTGGCTATGAAGCCTCAACCCCGGGAGATCTCTGGTTCTGACAAACCAGAATAGCTCAAGTCAATTATCGGTGCTGGAGAAATAGTTCTGGCCAGCACCAAAACAGTTGAAGCTGGGATGGTTAGTACCATGGACTCCAAAAACTCAGCTGGAGTCAGAGGAGGAATTTGCATGGATGTAGAAGAAGGCATGGTTCCAGAGCCAGCCTGGCTAGGAACCAAAGATAGAGGCAATCCCCTCGCTGTCAGGAGCTGCCCAGCCAGTCTCATAATGTCTGACTCAGACAGGCTGTTAGTGGACCGAATAGAGGAGGCCGATGTAGATCTTGGTGGCCGTCACTCCAAAAAAGGACTCAGAGGGCAGTCCATAAAAGAATCAACCAAGGGAGAATAAGATATCCCCTGTAGGACAATCAGTTGTCACTCCTTTGGTACCAAGAGTTCAGCTGGTACTGAAGCTTGAGGTGTCTGCACCAAAATCTGAGCTACGGTTGTCAGTGTCGATCAAAGATTTTTTTTTCTCACCAGTGTTGCGGAGACAGTCGGCACCATGGGAGACTTGGCCAATTTATGAGGTGGTTCCAAAGATGCTGTTGGAACCAAAGGAGATCACTTTTTTGTTTTTGATGAAAATGAAGAGGAAGAGGAAGAGCTGGTTTCAGTTTTGGGACCAGAGATAGCCTCTTCAAAATCAGATTTAAGAAGTCCCTTGAAAGTAAGTTTATTTTTACGCTCTTTCAGGGTTATGGTGGAAAAGCCATGACATATAGTACAATCTTCTTGAAGATGGACAGCACCGAGACAATAAACACAGAAGGTGTGTCCATCGGAATTTGGCATTTTTCTCTCACATTTTTGGCACCTCTTAAAACCAGAGGTGCCTTTAGAGGATTTGTCGGCCATTGTAGAAACTAAGGTCTCCTGATACACGCAAATTCACGCAAACACACAGTCACAGATAAACCAAAATAAAGAAAGATTTTTTTTTTAAATAGAAAAGGAGGGAGAATTACCAACAATGGTAAAATGATTACCCAAAGGTAAGGGGTGAGTACCGTACAGTAGAAAAAAGGAAGAAAAGGGAGAAAAGGAAATCACTCGCACACACACACACTTAGAGGGTAGATAAAAGGTATAGAAAGGAACAGAAAAAAACTAACATTTAAATAAAGGCCAAGGCTTTAGAGGTTGGTTGAACACATCTGTCACTACAAAGTGGTAAACGAGATCTGAGCTAATTTGATGAGGAACATTATGGGTAGAGCCTAGGTCGAGAGTTTTTGGAAGGAGTGAGCTGGAATAATGGGTGAGTCAGTTCCGAGGCTCAGAACCAAGCCCACAGTCAAGGATTATGTGAAGACTGACAACATCAGATCATATCACATCACTAGCTTTGAAACTGGTAGGCAGATTGTATTTATATCCAAGGGAATATTACAATGTATTCAATATAAATGAAATAAGGTTTATATTATGCATCTAATAAAAATCTTTATTTTGAGTTAAGCTGGATTCCATATAAAATTAAGTTGATGTCACTCTTTCTGCATCATTTTTGTGCACTGTACTCAGTTTCACCCCCACCTAACTTCTCCAATGGAAAATTTCACCTTGTCAAGCTTATAGGTGTATCACACAAACCACATTCATACTGTTTTATTTCCATCTATAGCACCATCTGATAAAATGTTGGATATTTGCTCTCTGTCATTACATAACTACTTTACTATGAACAGTTTAAAGATATCTGTTGCAAACCTAGGCAGCATTCATATCTAGCTTGCTTCCTTTGAATCGTGCCTGCAGCTTCATAATCTTGATACTACAGAAATAATAAGAGTCTCATACAACTGTATGACAAAATCTTTGAGTTTAGCCTTGTCAGCTCCACAGTTTTCCCCAGTTATGCATTGAGCTACATAAACGATTATTATGTCCATTTAGATGAATGTGTTGATTTGTCAGTCCCTTGCAAAACCAAATATGGGGGTAAATTCAAATATAAACCATCCTTCTGGTCTGCCCATGTAAATAAACTGCATTATAAAAGGAAGAAACTCCTTAAACTGACGTGTACAGCCAGAATCCCAAAGCATCAGAACTTTATTGACAACCTCACTTAGCAGTGATAAAGATCAGTAACGAATCACAAAAATTAAGGCCAGCAACTGACGCAAAGTATACTTACAAGTCCTTTAGCTGCCTCAGAAAACTAAGAAATGGTTCTCAGTGCTTCACCAAAGTGGTCTATAATAGAGCTATCCATTCAAATATACAAGACATTGCAAACACACTGAATACCAGATTTGCAGCAATTGCCTCCCTTGAAACTACCATCCCCTCTCAAACTATCCTTGAGCCACCACCATCACTAAGGGATATGTTCTTAAAAGTCCTTAAAAGACCAATAACACTTTCTTCATGGGTGCAGACAACATATGGGTTTGCTCAATTAAACAGTGTTAAACACACACTCACTCATCTCTAAAGATAGTTTAACCTAAGCCTTGCTACAAACAGCCAAAACAAGAGATCAGAGATTGGTGCACTAGGGTTGATAACCCCTCTCCTTTGTCTGTCACTTGGCAAATGTAGTTAAGAAATTATTCTACATTTTGCAACTAATTCTCAAAAGCATCTGTTCTAAAATCAAGAAAGTCTGCCTTAATCAGACCTATTATAAAATATAATGCACTCTTAAGGCCCCGGGTCTTTTGTATCAAAAGTCTTAGCTACAAGGAAGGACTGGAGTTGTTATCCTTATACCGGAAGAATGCAAAGTTCCTGTAATCATGGCTGCATAAGTAAAAAATACACTCTCCAAAGCCAAGAACACAGCATCCATGGGACCTGACAACATCCCAGGCTGTGTTCTATATGAACTACAGAATGAAATGGCACCTCACCTAAGTACCATGTTCAATCATAGCCTCACCTCAGGCTTTGTGTCCACTGAATGGCACACAGCAACGGTTATCCCACTCCACAAAAGGGGAGCCACCACAGACACTGGGAACTACCACCCCATAAACCTGATGAGCCTGGTCTAGAGGCTATGGAATGTATCATCATGGAACTTATAAACAATGACATTGGTAATTTCCAAACTCTGAACCCTACCCAGTTCGGGTTTGAAAAAGGCAGATCATGTCTCCTAAACCTGATAGACTTCTTTGAAGCGGTCACCAAAGGTGTAGATGAGGGTAAGGTGGTTCACACAGCCTATCTAGATCTCGCCAAGGCTTTTGACACCATCCCCCACTCAGGAATTATAGATAAACTGACTAAACTAGGTATAAACCCCTATGTCACAAGATGGGTTGCCAACTGTCTCACTGATAGAACTCACACTGTGAAAGCAGCAGACTCTAAATCCAACTTCAGACCAGTGACAAGTGGAGTACCACAGGGTTCAGTCCTGGCTCCTCTCCTGTTTGGTATCTACTTCTCTGAAGTACAGGCTAACACAGAAGGTCTTTGGCTAACAAAGTTCGCAGATGACTGCAAACTAGGTGCCATAATCAAAACTTCTAACAATGTGGACATCTTACAAAAGGGCCTCACTGAGACAGATGCCTGGTGTCAAAGCCATGGCCTCAAGCTCAATGCCAAAAAGTGCATTGTCATCCCTTTTGGTAAAAACTCTGTACCCATGAGCTACCACATAGGTGATAGTCTACTTAACACTGAAAGTGTGATAATAGACCTTGGGACAAAGGTGGACAGTAGTCTCCTTTGATAATCACATCTCCACAGTAGTCAGGAAATCCTTCTACATGGCACACCTCATCACAAAAGGTTTCTCATCCAGGAAAAAAGAGGTCATTATTCCCCTCTACCCATCACTCATTAGATCCATTATAGAGTACAACGCCCCTTTTGGTATGTACCTCACAAGACATCTACAATAACTGGAAAGGCCACAGAAATACCTCACAAAGAGGATAACCGGCCTCAAACAGATGCCCTACGCAGGTCTATATTATAACATCAAAATCTAACAACTTTAAATGGTATAATACCGAACCCAGTAGAGCGAACGCTGGAAATAGTGAAGCTACAGAACACCGAATACTTTCCTAGGGAAAGTATTCAGTGGGCAGTTTCTGCAGCTTCTCTATTTCTTCAACTGTGGAGCGAAGGTTACGGACCGGGTTAAGGTAAGTGTGCGAACGAAGGTGAGTGTGCGATTGGGCGCAGGTTAGGGGAGTTAGGGTTAGGGCGTGGGTCAGGTAAGTGTGCGATTGTGTGGACGTAAGGGTTAGGGTAGGGTAGGTGAGTTAGGGTTAGGGAGCGGTTAAGGTGAGTGTGCAATAGTTAGGGACATCAGGGTTAGGGTTGGGTTAAGGTAAGTGGATAGCTAGTGGTGTATGTCTGGTTTAGTGTAGGGTTTTGTGAAGTGTATGTGTGTGGATTATTTATTTTAGTGTGCTTGTGTTGTGTGTATGTTTGTCGGAACAGAGAATTTTTTCCCTGAGAAAACCTCCAGGTTTAAATGAAGTGACTTTGATTGTGTGTATTTTAAAGCTGAAAAGTTTAACACGTTAGGGAAACATCTAAACAGGTTATTTCTATAACATAATAACTTGCTTTGCTACATTTTTAGTTACATACACAAGTATATTTTTAGACTTTTGGTGTTATTTTATTAAATTTATTGACCATAAATAAAATCATTCATTTTTGAAAGGGAGATGAGAGAGTAACCTTGGCTTAGATTTGTATATAGTGATGTCATGTGAAACAGTATGTGATTGGTAGAATGTTTTTAATTTGAACCAGCTGACATGTATTTAAATGAAGTAAACTATTGTGCAACTTGTCTGAGGAAGTCTACTACTGTGGAGACGAAAAGCGCTTTACTTTAATAAATCAGTGTTCAACGAGTGTTGTGGTTCCAGTGGTCGTTTTTTTACTTATCCATATCAAACAAAGCTCCTCATTAGCACTATTCAAGAAAAATCTTGATGGTTGGATGGGAGATAGGAAATTTACCCTGGGATCACTTCTGTGGCTCTGCTTGACAGGGGCACAGGAAAATAATTTTCTTGGGTGGCAAAAGCCAGGGTACCGTTTGGCTAGGCTTATATAGGCCCTAGGGCCAATAGCCTAGTACCTACCTATGAACCTATGAACTCTGTGTTGTATAGTCTCCTGATGGGAATTCTGTGCCAGGCTTACTGTGCCCTTAAGGATATGTTGTTATTGATCTCCTTTTCCTCGACAAGTCAGATTGTGTTGATTGTATGAGAATCAGAGATCTCAAGCTTCATCAAGAAAATAAATAAAACTGGATGGAGAAATGGAGTTATCATCCAGCATCTCGAATTGCTCTGGAACAGAGTCCCCCTGCATGTCAGGCAATGTGATCCATTGTCATTCTTCTGACATAGCTCAGGCAGCTGGATGAGTGCCCTTAATTTTATGCTGGGACTTGCAGGACTACCCTACTTGTAGAAGTTGGTAGAGCCTTAGGGAAGGTGTTAACAAGGCATATATGGCTGTTGGTCAAACTTGCCTATTCCTTTTATAAACTTTAAGCATATAGGTAGATGGCATCCTCTAAACTACTGATGTAGATTCATAGTCTGTTTTTCTTTTTTACTTCGTAATCTTGATATTGTAGAAATAACTGAATCATAACTACAACCTGAAAACCTCATACCTCAGTCCATTCTTCAAAAACAGAATTCCTGACAATTTCTATATCCTAGCAACAAACTGATGGAGGAGTTTTACCACTTGTTAACAAGCAGCATAGGTAGTTATTTAGTGTCCATTTTCCTCAAGAAAAACTAACAATACGCCATGTTGGCTTTTTTTTTTGTGATTGTGGCTTGTTCTAGTCTTTCTCAACCTGCAAACTGGCTACAAAAGAGCTTCCTTAATAAGGATACCTTTCTTCCTTAATTGCACTCTACAAATGCACTTATTAAGACAAATATTAATTTGCATTGGGCACCAATACATCACATTGTAACCTTTGCTCCACTTCTCTGTATGGTGAATTTTATTAACTAATCAGTAACCTACTAGACCAAACACTCTTTTTGGGAATCCTATAACTGAACTGGATATGTTGCAGCTACCCATTAAGATGTAATGCACTTTCTGCTGCAGCCTTCTTTTCAGTGACCACTGTACTGTAGCTGTAAACTATTCAGCTAATGCATAGCACTGGGAAGATAACGGTGATATCCTACAAAGCCCTGACAACTACAGAATGAAAGTATTACACTTGTGTTACCTCCATAATATCAGTACACTTTAACACTTCCTGAACATCATGCTGCCATTTCAAAGCAGATGCAATCCCTACAAACAAGTGCCAGTGGCAAACCTACTCTTTGAATCATGCCTGAACTAAAGCAAGCTTTTTTTTTACTATTCACTGACTTGCCTCCCATAAATATAAATGCATCAATCTGCAATCTGACTTTGCCCCAGACTGTACGCACTTCAGAAATCACAAGAGTTTATTAAAAAATGCTAAAACAGCACCATGTATCTCTGATGAACCTGTGGGGGATACTGGAAGGAGTTAAATAATCTAAAAGTCACCCAATGGATTGCCAACTCTCTCATAGATAGGACACAGATAAAGAAAATAGGGTAAGTTACCTCCACAAAGAGACCAGTCACCAGTGGAGTCCCCCCAGGGTTCAGTGCTGGGACCTCTCCTGTCTGGCATCTACGTTCGTGAAGTAAAAGTCAATACCAAAGAGCTCTGGCTGACTATGTTTGCAGGTGGGTTTGGCACAGTGATTAAGGTCTTCATCGCATAATCACAAGATACAGGGTTTGAGTCTGAACTTGGGTTATTGGATAAGCTTAAAATGGCCCTTCAAGGTAGTTAGCCTAGAATTCACTTATGAACTTATGACTGCAAACTAGGAGTAGTCATTGAATTTACAAATGGCTTAGATATCCTGCAGGAAGATTTGTCCTAAATAAATAACTGCTGCCAAAATCATGGACTGAAACTAAATGCCAAAAAATGCATTACTGTATCCTTTGAAGAAGAACTACGACATGGACAATATGCCCCTAAGAGTTGATCCAGTTGTTTGGGATTTGGGAACTTATGTGGACAGTGACCTAACTTTTGACCAATATGTGCCTATTGTTGTAAGAAAGTGCTTCTATATTGCACAGCTTAAAAATAAAGGGATTTTGTATTGATCTAATGATGTCATTGTCACCTTTTACTCATCTCTAATTAGGCCAATCATTGAATATATTGCCCCCCTTGGCACGTACCTGTTTAGACACATATAATCACTGGAACGCCCCTACAGATGACTTACTAAAAGGATACATGGCCTAAACAATATGACTTACATGGACTGAATCAACATCCTGTCACTATACTCGGTATCCTACAGACTGCTAAGAGGTGACTTGTGTTTGGCATACAATACATTCTCTCACCCATTACTGATGGATTTAATGTACATCAGCAAATGATATGGCATCAGAAATCCTTGGCCTAGGGATCTAAACCTCTTCTGCAACATCAACAGAATGGTTTAGAGGGAGAGGTATATCTCATAGAGGATACCGCTGCTGTGAAATTCCCTACCCACATAAAACAAAGTTCAACCATGTCTATATTCAAGCACAACTTGGATCTATGTATGGGAAACAGAAAATTTACCACAGGACTGCTGCCTCTAATATTAATGGACAGAGGCAGCTCCTAAATGCTTTAAATCATGCATGGGTCCCCTCAGATTATGTATGGTATGATTCCAGTTATTTTCATTGGGGTAATTTATAATTATCGACCCCGGGATGGGTAAGGCCATTCTATAACCAAATAGGATAGGTTACTTTAAGCACAAAAAGAGAAACTGTCTAGGCTTAAAAAGGCCCAAAAGGGCAGCTAGCCTACTACTTACTTATGAAACTATAAGCCTACAAACCTATAAAAGGGACGTCCGAACAAAATTCATCTTGCTCAGTGTTAGTGATAGATGAGTCCCTGATATCTAATGCAATAGTAATGGTCTGTTTTTTAATGTTTTTCTTGCCTCATGCCTGCTAACCATTAAGCCCCCAGTAATATCCCATTACCAGAAAATAATCTGTTTATCGTGTGGCCATCAACATGGTAGACACAGTAATGATCTTTGCTACTCAGTTCATTTCAAGTCTACATCCATTAACTTTACCTCAAAGCTGTGTAGAAAACATGTTCAGATATGCATTGACTTTTGGTTTATCAAGGTCACATTATCAAAATTAAATTGCTGTCTACATGACATTCTCACTCATGAAAATGGCAGCTCTGAGGAACTTTGTCCTAAATTCCTCAGCACACGAGACGCATTCATTGCTGTCCCTACAACACATATTAAAATATCTTTCACAATTGGAATATTTTCTGATCTAGGAAAAATGCCCAACATCTTGCCTATTCAAAAAAAAAAAGGAGCGAACAGGAGACCATGGCCAAGATGGTGACTGGTTGACAGAAGTGGAAATCTGCATTGCAGTATTCAAATCTATACAAATCTTGCTAAGCAAACACTTCACTAGGCAACAGTGAACTGTTTAGCACTACTTAAGGAAGTATACTCAGCAGCTTATCCCTCTATCACAACTAACTAAATATATAACCAATTTTATAATACCTCAGCATAAATTATATTTAACTTTGGAAGGTTGCTTTTTTGTAATGGTGCAGTGGTTGTGTTGTTGCCTCACAGCAAGAGGTTTTCTGCTTCAGTTCTTGGCTGGGGTACTTTCTTTGTGGAGTTTGTATGTCCTCCCTGTTCATGTGGGCTTCCTCCTGGTGCTCTGGTTTTCTCCCATGAAACAAAGACATGCGTCTGGAGCACTCCTCCCTGGGCCTCTGCTGAAAATTGGCTTTGTTCCAAGTCAGACTTTTCCGGTAAACAAATGTTAAATAATTAATAATAAATTTGAGTTTTTCGAAGATTTCTGACTTTCACATGCTTATAATAGACAAAATGGACATGCAAGTGCCAATCAGAAACCACTGACAAGTCATGCTCTCTGCATAACTATCTATATATTTATACATACCATCATATGACATTAGGAAAAATGAAGAAATACAGATAAATAAAAACATACTCATTATTTTTTTAGAAAACAGGCATTTATAACTTAAATCAGTTATAAAGGTAATGAATATAATTCATGGTTTCATATTCAAATTATTTAAATGTTCAACTAAATGATTATAAGGTGGGAAATCATGTTTTTTGTATATACACAGGTGTGTGTGTGTGTGTATGTGTGTGTTTGTGTATAAAACACTGGTGATGGCCTACTGGTGTAGAGATTAGAGTTGCTGTGCCAAAGCACATGGTTTTCTACTTCAGTATACATGCTGCATATTCACTAAGTCCATGTGGGATTTTACTGGATGTTCCACTTCTTCGACATATAAAAGGCAGACTAAACATGAACAGCAATCCTCAAAACTTGCTGTAGCTATTTGTACTGTAGTGTGTGTGTGTGTGTGTGTGTGTGTGTGTGTGTGTGTGTGTGTGTGTGTGTGTGTGTGTGTGTGTGTGTGTGTGCGCGTGTGTTATGTGTCATATCTCTCAACTGTACAGATTTTTACAGAATGCCCAGATTTTCGCCTCATATTCTTGGTCTATTTTTCATAAAATTGTGGTTTTCTAGCAAATTAGTGGCAAATCATTAAAGATTAATGTTAGAAAATAATGACATATATTTGAGTTTCAGACTTCATACCTTTCACAAAAGTAACACTAAAGCAAAATCTGTTATTATATCAACGTTTTAAGTTTGTAAGAGTAATATTTAAAAACTGTCCCTATTTTGGGGCCTTTGTCTGCCTTTTATTTATGGCTTTGTCCAGATTTATTGCTCTAAGAGGTTGAGAGATGTGGTTTGTGTGTATGTATCCCTGCAACACACTAATTTACTTTCCTGTATTCATTTGTCTGCCTTATACCCATAAAGTCTTTCTGGGTTCAATGTGGCTTCTCTAATAATGCTGAACTGTTTAAATAATATCAGAGAATGAACAAATGAAAAATAAAGTTTTATAATATGTAAATAAGGCTGTAAAAGTTACGTTTAGAAGTCTTGGCTGTACCAAACAGGAAAGAATATTACAGGTCAGCGTCTACTACTATATCCAGTTTAAATAAATTTTCAGTAAATGCAAAAACACAATATTCATTGCCATACCTTGCTCCAGATCTTACCTGGGCATTCCCATCACAGGTCTCACATCGACCGGATAGTGTCACATGGACGCTCCTACTGATTTCATAACTAGAGAGAGCAGCACATGACTGGCACTCCAGTGTGACAGGGATAGTTTTAGCTGATGTCACTGTCACCTAAAGATAGAATCAATGCAATTACGATGTTGCTAGTAACCGTTACTACATCACTGCTGCTCTTCTAAAGATCACTGTTACTCCTGGCATATATAATCTAGGATACTGATTAAAAGGTGAAATTCCTTTTTTATAAGATGAAATTTGGGGAATTATACAAATAACCATCAACTCTACTTTCTGCTTATTACTATGATTCCATTATAATTTTTAAGCATTTATATTAAAGCAAAAATAAAACCGATTCCAATTACAAAACACACAGAAGAATGGCAGCATTTCAAATAAATATAAGAGGAGTTCTACAAAGAAATGCAACTTACAGTCAATGGCTGGTCTGGCTTAAAATAAGAGAATTAAAAAAATGAATTGGGTCAGGTCCAGTGTTTAGAGGTTTCCTATGTCAGTATTTATCAGGTCTATGATTTTTCTTTCCATGGCCTTACATATAAGACTGTTCAAACTTATGGGTCTGTAATTTCCTAGGTCTGTACATGGTTCTTTTTATGCAGAGGGATGACTGTTGCTATCCTCCACTCTAGTGGGACAAAGACAGTCCAGAGACTGTGTCTAAATAGAGATCCTAATGGGCCCGATAAATCCTGATTTAAGCTGTTTAAGAGGCAACATAGTACATTGTCAGGCCCCACTGAATCCATGATTTTAGCTTTAGAGAGAATAGTGGCAACCTGTTATTTGGTGATAATTAGCGCTAGAGTTGTGGAAGGTATTTCTTGGGGGAGAACTGAGGGGTGATGGGGAGGTGAAATCTGAGCTGAATTTTTTGGTCAGCAGATTTACTATATCTTCTGGCTAAGTATAGGTGATGCCATCTGCAACAAATTCTGCACATTGTTGGGTGTTACCCTAAAGATTGTGGACATAACTGAAAAATTCTGTATGGTTAGCCTTAGCTTTGGAGGCTATTTTTACCTCAATGTCTGGTTTCAGAGACTTGACTAGTTCCCTGATTCACTTGTTTAGACTAATGAGGGACTTTTTATTCTGTTGTACACATTCCCTCTTACTTCTTGACAGGATTTTTTTTTCTTTGATTGTGGTTGGAAGTACGGATTGTGCAACAGACTTTGCAGACATGGAGAAGAGATCTTACTACTGACCAGCCATGTTATTCCTACATTTGTTGAACTTATGAAGAATACTTTGGTGTTACAGAAAATAGCTACTATTTAACAATAGATATCTCCTTATTATATTTTATATTTATTATATTTAATCAAAAAGCTGATTTTATATATATATATATATATATATATATATATATATATATATATATATATATATATATATATATATATATATATATAGTTTTTGCAGGCCTTGGGTCTTATCAGGCTTAAAGCACTGATTAGTGCAGCTCAATGAAAGAGATTGTATTACAGAGTGCAGGATCATTCCTGTGACTAGGTAGACAGGAAATATTATTTTGTATTAGTCAGTTAATAAGGTCTTTATCCCTACCCACCCTGTTATCACTTAATCAGCTAACCTTAACCCACAAAATAATCCATCACCCCAACAACTGCCCAGCAATCTCCCACTTAGTTCAACCTAGCAATATCAGAACTCTCAGATCCTCTAATAAACTTTTTTCTCAAGGTTTCCAACTCCCACAACTGTCACGGCAATTTGCTCTATTCACACATAATAGCAAAAGCCTGGAACAACCTTCCAGAGACAATAGAAAAAAACCCAACCACGACCAGTTCAAATCACTTCTAAATGGACATTCAACTAAGCACTGGCTGTGCTCCTGCCAGTCACTTGGATAATGATTAACCCACATCATTTTTTGTTCTTAGCAAAACTCCTATTCTTCTAACATGTATTGTTTCTCAGTATGAAAATTAATGCAGTACTTGTACTGTTCTATTGCTCGTTCTTGTACTATTGCCTGCATTGTTCTTTAGACTGCACTGCACTATTATGTTTACTTGTTCTTGCATTGTACTGTACTATTGCCTGGATTGTATTCACTAAAATATGCTTTGTAATATTGTTTTTGTAATACTGTGGAGCTTCTCTCCCCGGGTCTCCACTGAAAAAGGGCCCCTGGCCTAGTCGGACACTACCCAGTAAACAAATGTAAGAAATAAAATAAATTTGTCAGTTACTCTTGTATATCTCACCTCTCTTGCTTTGTCTCCAAACTGTCCAACCTGAGCTGACCCTCTAATATACTGATTCCTAATCCTGTCTATCCTAGTCATACCCAGTGCAAATCTTAACATCTTTAACTCTGCCACATCCAGCTCTGACTCCTGCCTTTTTGTCAATGCCACGGTCTCCAACCCATATAACATAGCTGGTCTCACTACCCTCTTGTAGACCTTCCCTTTCACTCTTACTGGTACCCGTCTGTCACAAATCACTCCTGACACTCTTCTCCAGCCATTCCACCCTGCCTGTACTCTCTTCTTCACCTCTCTTCCACACTCACCATTACTCTGAACTGTTGATCCCAAGTACTTAAACTCATCCACCTTTACCAGCTCTATTCCCTGCATCCTCACCATTCCTCTACCCTCCCTCTCATTTACACACATATATTCTGTTTTAGCCCTGCTGACCTTCATTCCTCTCCTCTCTAAAGCATATCTCCACCTCTCCAGGGTCTCCTCAACCTGGTCCCTACTCTCACTACATATCACAATGTCATCTGCAAACATCATAGTCCACGGGGCCTCCTATCTGATCTCATCTGTCAACCTGTCCATCACCACTGCAAATAAGAAAGGGCTCAGAGCTGATCCTTGATGTAATCCCACCTCCACCTTAAACGTATCTGTCACTCTCACCGCAGTCCTCACCAATGTCACAGTACCCTCGTACATATCCTGTACCACTCTTACATACTTCTCTGCCACTCCCGACTTCCTCATACAATACCACAACTCCTCTCTAGGCACCCTGTCATATGCTTTCTCTAAGTCCACAAAGACACAATGCAACTCCTTCTGAGCTTCTCTGTATTTCTCCAACAACACTCTCAGAGCAAACATCGCATCTGTAGTGCTCTTTCCTGGCATGAAACCATACTGCTGATCACTAATCATCACCTCCCTTCTTAACCTAGCTTCCACTACTCTTTCCCATAACTTCAAGCTATGACTGATCAATTTTATCCCTCTGTAGTTACTGCAGCTCTGCACATCACCCTTGTTTTTAAAGATATGTACCAAAACACTTTTTCTCCACTCCTCAGGCATCCTCTGACTTTCCAAAATTTCATTAAGCAATCTGGTTAAAACTTCCACTGCCATTTCTCCTAAGCACCTCCATGCTTCTACTGGTATGTCATATGGGCCAACAGCCTTTCTATTCTTCATCCTCTTCATAGCTGTCCTTACTTCCTCCTTGCTAATCTGTTTCACTTCCTGATTCACTATCTCCACATCATCCAACCTTCTCTCTCTCTCATTCTCTTCATTCATCAGCCCTTCAAAGTACTCTTTCCATCTACTCAATACACTCTCCTCGCTTGTGAGTACATTTCCCTCACTATCCTTTATCACCCTTACCTGCTGCACATCTTTCCCAGCTCTGTCTCTCTGTCTAGCCAATCGGTACAGGTCCTTTTCTCCCTCTTTAGTGTCCAGTCTCTCATACAACTCTCCATATGCCTTATCCTTAGCCTTCACCACCTCTCTCTTTGCCATGCGCCTCATCTAGCACCAGCTGCTGATTATGCTTCCTAAAGTAACAGCCAATCCCAAGACTTTGCCACCTCTGAAGAAACTAGTCAGGAAGTATGACAGAATCTTATTTAGTGACATTTGAATCCTGTACAACCACAGGGAACCAGAGCCGAGCAGAGTGAACAAGAATCCTGTCAGCTTAGCTAATAGGAGACCCTCTGAAAATGAATATAGGTATTAGTAAGACTGATTGTACGAACTATGATAAACTGAACCAGTTCTTGTTATGCAGTACCAGCACCCCCATTACAAGCAATAGTTCAATACAGATAAGTAATTTAAGTACAAATATGCATATCTTAAAACATATTTTAAAGCTCTAACTTCAGCCTGATAGCAACATTAAAGAAATAAATGTATAAAATTCTAGTAGTAGACAGGATTAAAAAAAAACAAAAAAAACTTTGTTTAGTAATATAAGAAAATGGGCATTGCAAAGTGATAAGCTAGTAGAATGTTTATGTGTTAGCAACACAATCTCTAAAATGAATTGTATGCTTCTAAGAGTAAATATATGTGCTCGCATCACTGAAGCAAACAAGCGATGTATTAATTTGTTAAACGTGTGGGAGGAGTCTGTTAAGTTTTGTGATATTGAAAATATATACTAGCAAAATAAAAATGGAAATACCTGCTTTAAACGATGTTGTTTTGGAGTGTGACAAGACTACAGCTGGAGTAAATGAATCTGCTTTATGTCAATGTATTACTACTAAGCCAGGGATATGTACTAATTTTTTAGAAGGGAGAAAGAGGCTTAAGCTCTGCTGTTTTCTAGGATCCCCTGGTGTGTAAACATAAGGTTAAATACAGTCAAAATGTTGAGGTCATATGCATTCGGACTGACAGAAAGATTAACCCCCAATACATGTAGACATTTATAGTGCTAAAAAAAACATTACATCCTATGATTAGAACTCCTGATTTTGCTGATAAAGTAATATTAGTAAAATATGTTCTCCATTCTAAAGCTCCATGGAAACATGGGAGGAGGAATACATAGACACAGTATAATATGATGATACAAGAGAGAGAGAGAGAGAGACAGAGAGTGACTGAGAACAATAGCTTTATACAGCCATTCAGTGTATGCGCTAGGGAACAGGAAGTGGTACCTATATATAGGTCCAAAATTAGAACTGTGAAAAAGGAGGTCTCACAGAAATGGCAAAATGAGATAGAATTTCAGTATGGATGGACAGTAAAAAGGATCCAGTCTATTATCTGAAACATGACCCAATGATAAAGTAACAAAATCCTAAGAGATGTCAGTATAGGAAATGTAGATGAATGAATAGTAAATTTTGAAATAAAAGTCAGTGCAAGACAGAAATATAAATTGAGACTTACAGGGAGTATATTAACACAGAAAAGGATAAAAAACATTTCAGAAAGAAAGACACTTCAATGAGGACCCGCAGCATGAAGTGAGTGCAGAAAGGGAGATACATAGACAGGATACTGCAGATGTCTGAGCCTTTCTCTGCAAGTGCACAGCAGAAAAGTAGAAGCAGATGTAGACTCTCTGCAACAGGTACCTGTAAGCCAAGAAAGTAAAGCTAAAAGAGACCTTTAGTTAGAGCTACCACTTGCCAGAGTAAACAGGAAACAATATGCAGTGCTGGTACTTTTAATGCAAGAAACAAACATTTACACCTCAAAGCAATTTACTGAGGAAAATAATTTCGAGTTAGTAGATTTACAAATAAGAAACACAAATGTTTAATAAGTACAAAAAAAGATATTTTAAATAAGATAAGATAAACATATATAAGGTTGTACAGAAGATATTGAATAATCCTAATAGTTTTACCCCCTATTGTGAGTTAAAAGTAGACCTATTATATATGATAAGTAAAGCAAGAGAAAAAATGCTGCATCAATTTTTAGTGCCAAAACACAGCATTAGCAAATAAGTTAGTCCATAGTTACATTAGAATGTGGACAAAACTATAAGCTGGAATTTACTTGAGCCATAATGAAAAAAAAGAGAACTTCCATTTTTCTTGCCCAGAATGCTAGATGATAGCACCCCACCCTTGATGCAAAACTCCCTTGATCACAATGCCTATCATAGAGGTACCATTTGAACATATTGTTATGGACACTGTGGGGTCATTATTAAAACCTATCAATGGAAATCAGTGCATATACTAGTAATAATGGTCCATGCTACCATTTTTTAAAGCTGTGCTATTATACAAAACTAAAGTCAAAGATCTGCCAGAGAAGTGGTACTGCTTAGGAGTGGTCATACAGGATACTCACTGACCAAAGCACTCCTTTAAGTCAAGGGTACTGCTTCAGCTAAAGAGTTGAAGACCTCAGTGTACCATACCTCTCAATGTCTTAGTGAAAGACATCTGGACAAAACCAAAATAATTAGTGATAAAGGCCCAAAATATATATTTTATTGATTATTCTTATAAACTTAGAAATTTGTTAGAATAGGTTGGGCATTAATAATATTATGAAGTCTGAAACTGACATCAATCCCCAGATGATTTGTCAGAAAAAACACAAATATTATAAGTAACAACAAAAAATACAAGTCAAAAAGCTAGATATTCTGTAAATATCCCCAAATATTTCTCCATGTATATATATACTACTCTTCTTAACCCCTTCTCACTGACTTCTCCCGTAACATCGCCTGTGCATCTAATATTTTTATTACCTTGGCTATAATCTTCTTCTTCTTACTCTACTCATCTCCCTGCTCATGTATATTTCCTTCACCTTTCATCTTCGCCTCCTGTTCTACTAATCACCTCCCTGCTTACCTACAACATGTATGCAGAAGCAGAATTAATATATTTCTTAATCCTCCTTATAGATATAGTCTTACCAAACTATATCATCCATATTCAAACACATCTCTCTCACAATTTATATCAAACCCAAGTGAGTTTCAATACAATGTATTAATTCTGCTTCTGCATACATGTTGTAATACAGTTAAGACCTTCTTTATATCTGTATGAATCTATTTCTATTTCCACAAATTTATATAGTATGTAACTTGAGCCTATTTGAGTCTATATTGCATATACAGTAATTAGAGCTTTTCTCCCTAGGTCTCTGCTGAAAATGGGCACCCTTAGCCTAGTCGGAAATTGCCAGAAAACAAATGCCAATAAATAAATAAAATCTGGACATCTGATACACATGCAGTGTCCCTTCCATAGACTGTCAGATAAAAGAAATTGACTGACGTAGATGTAAAGAAGTGGATCTAGTTTTTATCTTAATTCATAGGTAAGCTTCATAGCGTCATAGGTAAGTAATAGGCTAGCTGTCCTTGTGGGTCATTTTAAGCCTAGCCAATTTCCCTTTTTGTACTCAAAATAACCTATCCCATTTAGTTATTGAGTAAAGTCAATTATTAATAGTCACACTTAAGTAGTTATTCATAGGCTATGATACTGACACTACACAAAGCTTACATTAGCCTTACCAAGCCCATGATCGATAATTATATATTATACCTTATAATAATAACTGGGATTATACCATAGATAATTTGAGAGGAACAATGCATGCGATAAAGCATTTATGAACTGCCAGTGTCCATTAGTAGTACAAGGGCAGTCCTGGGGTACATTTTCTGTTTCCTAGCTATAGATCTAAGTTGTGCTTGAATATGGACAGGGATTAACTTTATTTTTTGTCGGTAGGGAGTCTGCTCCAGAGTAGTAAGTATTTCTCTTACTCCGTTCAAAAGAAATTTCCTGATTGCAATCAGACAGGTATTACTAGCTTCATATGAATTTTCCCCAGTTGACTTTTATACAGCAGGCATCTGGGAGAGCTGTTTGGCATTGCTACAGAATCTCGGGAACAGGAAAAGACACCATTCAAAAGCATGATATAACACTGTGATAATTTGCAAGATATATTAAAGATGGTAATGCCTATAGTAGGGAGAATGGGCAAAGAGCCAAGGAAATACAATGAGTCTATAATAAGAATGTCTGACTCACTAAATTCAACCCAGGAGATCAGGTAATAGTGTGGAAAACATATTTCTGTCCACACGGCATCAGTCATTTGAGATGATGGACAGAGCAAATGTAGTAAACTATAATGTTAGAAAACCAGGAAAGTGAAAGGTAGTGCAAATTTACAATATTAATATTTTGAAGACACAGAAAGAAGAAAAGAATTCTACAGAGAGTTTGCAAGTTAGAGTTCCTATAGAAGGAACCAAGTACAGCTAGAAGAATTGTCAAAAGTTGAAAAGCAGGAAGCAAGCTAATTTTGTTAAGAAATAAAGGAGTGTTTTCATGAATGCCTGGAAGAAGTAAGCTGATATAACATAAGACAGGTGACGCCTAGAAGGGAAGGTAAATGGAAACTGTACTGTCAGAGTCATAAAAAGAGTAAGAGAAGAAGGTAAAATGTTTACATTAGGTGTGTTTGAAGAGTCACAATGTGAATGCAGCAGCGTAATAATCCTACTTCCCAAACCTGATGGAAGGATCAGACTTTGTAACCACCTTAGGAAACTCAATAGCATTTCAAAGTTTGATAGCAATTCAATGCCCAGACTGATAAAGAACTGAGTAAAGGGCAGTCCTTGACAACACCGGACCTGACAAAAGAATAATGGTAGAAACCACGTACCTCCTTTGCCAAAGAAAAAAAACAGTTGATTATTTCAGTAAGCAGTCTTATTATTTGTCCTAAAGAAAGCCCCAGCCACCTTTCAGAGTTTGATGGATAAAATACTGATGCCTCATCCATGGTATATGGTTGCATACCTAGATGGTGTGGTTGTTCAT
Organism: Protopterus annectens; assembly: GCF_019279795.1. NCBI lineage: Eukaryota > Metazoa > Chordata > Ceratodontiformes > Protopteridae > Protopterus > Protopterus annectens. The sequence goes on from NC_056744.1 coordinate 288,244,379, forward strand.
TTAGAAGACTCAGACTCTCACATAATGGCAGACAAATCTGACTGCAAATGCATATAGGATTAAACTGGTATGGCAGAAGCCAAGTTCTTAACATGCCCTTCAAGAAAATGGGTGATAAAAGTGCAACTGCAACAGAAAGATACTATAAAAATGGCCATTATCTTCTACTAAGAGATAGGTGGAAGCTTTCCTTGGACTAGCTGGGTACTTTAGAAAGTTCATTGCTAATTATGTGATTTCTTCCATTGACAGATCTCACAGTAGGGAATGCTCCTATGTAGGTGCAATGGTCTCTTGATGCAGACAGAACATTTAATCAACTCAAATGGACCCTTTTTTCTGAGTCTGTAGAGTAAAATCAGGAGCTACTAAATGAGCTTACCTTATATACTGATGCATCAGAGGTATATGTGGGGTGGAGATATCTCAAGGCATGCAAGGTGAGGATAACAATGTGTGCTATACCAGCAGGAAGCTAAGCAGTGCAGAAAGGAGATACTTGGCTATTAAAATACAGAAGTCTAACTATAAAGTGGACCTTCTATATCTTGAAAAACGTTTTGGTATCCATGCACTTTAATTCTGAACAGATCATGCCCTTTTACAGTTATTAATTATGCAAACTCATGGCAATACAAAGTTATGACAATGGAGAGTCTCAGTCCAACTGTTTTAGTTTATTATGCCCACAGTCCTGGTCTAGCCGTTAAAATGCTGAGAGGTTGTCCAGGACAGGCAGTCAGTAGCTATTATCCCAAAACCTCTTGTTTTGTGAATGACAAGATGATAAATATATTCGCCCAGGAAAAGGTGTAATATGCCTTTAAAATGTGTATTGTAGAGTGTGGGAACATTCCTATGAAAAGGTAGCTAGGCAACACTTTCTAGCCGTTATACAAATAACAAGATCTTAATTAATTGTTAATTGCTGGTCAATATATAGAGGTAGCCTGCAAAGAGAAAGACAGGAAGTCAGTTCCTCACTGATGGATCATCTGAAGGAAGATCCAAGAAAAGTGGATTTTCAAGCCCATTCGGGGCTAGCTGTGGATTATATCTGTAGATGTACTAGAGCTGAAAGCTGGTCCTGGGAAATGCCTGTAGCATTGGACTTTCCCTGTATTATAAGGAAGTCTGTTTCCAGGAGATGTATGGACTGAACACTGTTCCTGCGAAGTATCTAAGGTAATGTTTGTTTTATGGAGATCTGCTTTTGGTTTACTGTGTATTTACATATGTCTTACCTTCCGTATTTACACACAATCATGCACACAGGTGTGTGTGTGTGTGTGTGTGTGTGTGTGTGTGTGTGTACATATATATATATATATATATATATATATATATATATATATATATATATATATTCTAAGAACTATAGACTACTATACTTGCCTTCCAACAATATACAAGAAAAACCCTTCTAACTGGAAAACCCCAGGCCTAGACACAGTTCCTAACTTCTGGCTAAAAGCATTAACATCTTTATACAATGATTTAGCCCTGAGTAAGAATTATTTACATGCACATCTAACATATTTAACAACAGGAAAAATTACACTCTTCCTTTAGAGTGAACCTGCATGCCATCCTAAGAACTATAGACCAACGACTTACCTTCCAGCAATATACATACTGTATACTGGAGTATATAATCTTGCTATGCACTGTTTTTTATATATCATTTTATAAACATAAATCATTTTTCCTGCTTTCGTGTCCAGTCAGTCTAATATTTTTTTTAGCCCAATCACCCTTAAACTGTGAGTTAAAACAGGAAAAATAAATTGTTTTATAGTTTATACAAGGCAGTTGTCAATATCAATTTTAGTCTTCTCATATCTCTTAACCTCTTAGAGCAAGAAATCTAGACAAAGCCATAAATAATTGGGGGACAAAGACCCAAAAATATAGACAATTTTTAAATATTGCGCTTACAAACTTATAAAGTTGATAAAACAACAGGTTTTGCATTAGCATGAATTTTTTGAAAGGTATGATGTTTGAAACTCAAATATCTTTCATTATTTTCTGACTTCAGTCCTGAATTATTTGCCAGTGATTTGCCAGAAAACAACAATTTTATGAGAAACAGACCAAAAATGTGAGGCAAAAATATGGACATTCTGTAAAAGTCTAGACAGTTGAGAGGTCTGGGTTTTCTGAAGTATTAGCGAAAAGCAGGACTCAAACTAAAATAACAAAAAATAGCACCCATGGATCACACTGGCGAAATCACAGACCTGATGAAGTTTGGTATTACCAAACAAAAGCGTTATTTCATAGGTTCATAGGTTTATAGGTTGATACTAGGCTATCTGCCCTAGGGCATTTATAAGCCTAGCCAGAGTGTGTTTGGCTTTCGCCACCCTTTTAGATTAGTTGACTGTGCCTCTGTACAGTAGGTCACAGAAGGTAACCCTTTTAAGGTTAGTTTACTGTACCTCTGTTAAGCAGGGACACAGAAGAGATCCCAGGGGTAAACTTACGATCTCCCATCCACTCGTCAAGATTTCTCTTAAAGAGGGTCAGTGAGGGGCTCTGCCTAACATGGATTGGGATTTTGTTCCAGAGTGAGGGGAGCCTCTGGGATATGAATCTGTCCCTCCAGCATGTTCTATTTATTTCTGTGCTAAGGTTCAAGTCCCTGGAGCATGTAGCTCTAAGGGATTTGGATTTCCTGAGGTGAAGCATGTCCATTAATTCTGGGTTGGACATGGCTTTATACGTCAGACACAGATCGCCTCTGAGTAGATGGTACGCAACTGAGTAGAGCTGGAGTTTCTTTAGCCGCGCTGCATAGGGCATCTGTTTGAGCCCCTTGATCCTCTTGGTGAGGTACTTTTGGGGTCTTTCCAGTTGCTGCAGGTGTCGGGTAAGGTACATCCCAAATGGGGCATTGTATTCAATTATGGGTCTGATAAGTGATGAGTAGAGGGGCACAATGACCTCTCTTGATCTAGATGTGAATCCTTTCATGATAAGGTGGGCTATATAGAAGGTCTTTCTAACCACTTTGGCAATGTGATTGTCAAAGGAGAGATTGCTACCTATTGGGTCCCCAAGTCCCTAATTACTTCTTCCGTACTTAATGGATTACCACCTATGTGGTAATTTGTGGGCACTTTGTTTTTCCCAAAGGGGATGACTATGCACTTTTTGGCATTTAGCTTTAGGCCATGGCTCTGGCACCAGTTATCCGTCTCTGTGAGACCCTTTTGGAGGATGCTTGTGTCAGCCGGAGAGTTGATTACGGCACCCAGTTTGCAGTCATCTGCAAACTTGGTCAGCCATAGTCCAATCGTGTTAGCCTGTACCTCTGAGAAATATATACCGAACAAGAGAGGTCCCAGGACTGAACCTTGTGGGATGCCACTTGTAACTGGTTTAGAGTCTGACATGGCACCTGCTATTCTGACCATGTGGGTTCTATCCCTGAGCCAGTTTGCAACCCATCTTGTGACATAGGGGTTGATATTTAAGCTGGTGAGCTTATTTATGATGCCCGAGTGGGGTATTGTGTCGAAGGCTTTTGCGAGGTCCAGGTAGGCTGTGTGGACTACCTTCCCTTCATCTATGGCTTTGGTAACTGTTTCAAAGAAGTCGACCAGGTTCAAGAGGCAAAATCTGCCCTTAACAAAGCCGAATTGGGTAGGATCCAGTGTCTGGAGGTTCCCAATGTCTTTGTTTATGATTTCCATGATGGTACAATCCATAGCTTTGCAGACCAAGCTAATCAGGCTTATAGGGCGATAGTTTCTGGGGTCTGTTGTGGCACCACCTTTGTGGAGTGGGACCACTGTTGCTGTACGCCATTCCTTGGGTACATATCCTGTAGTAAGGCTGAGATTGAAAAGTGACTTTATATGAGGGTTTAGTTCTTCTTGGAGCTTGTGTAAGACGCAGCCTGGGACACCGTCTGGTCCCATTGATGCTGTGTTTTTTACTTTGGAGAGGGCAGCTCTCACCTGTGCATCTGTGATCTCAGGAAGGCTACACTCTGTTGGGATAGACATTTGCTCTTTTGGGGGGGAAGGGGAGAAGTTTGCACTGAACCTTTCTGCCAGGATGTTGGCAATGTCTGTGGGTTCAGTGTATTTTTTGTCATTTTGCATTAACTCAGAGCATATCTGGGAGTTGCCTCCCAGGTTTCTGACATAACTAAAGAAGGCCTTGTGATTATCTTTAGTGTCTTGTGCAATTTTTCTTTCGAAGCTGGCCTTAGATGATTTTATGAAGGATTGTAGTTTCTTGCTAGTACTGATCAGAGATGCCTTCCCTTTTTGGGATTTTGCTCTATCATGTAGTAGCTTTCTCCTTCTGTTGTATAGCTTATTTATGGCCTATTTATGGCCAGGGTCCACCAGACAGGTCTCCTGCCTTTGGAGGAGTGAGTGTTGGTTTTATTTGGGATAGCATGCTCTATGCATTCCTGCAGGTGTCCATAGAATGCTTTTGTAAGGGATTCTGCATTTTGGGCCATATTTTCCACTGGCCGGGGGGCTTTGAAGGATTCCACCTTGGTTTTGAGAAGTGTGAAGTTTGCTTTTGAGAAGTTCTTCACTGTGGTTTCCTTGGCTAGGGGTGGGGACGGAATATGGATGTCCATTGAGATTAGTTTATGGTCTGATCTTACCAATGAGGGGTATACCTCTGGTGTGGAACATAGAGACCCCATGTTGGTGATGACCAGATCCAATATGTTTTCCTCTCTTGTGGGAGTGGTGACCAGCTGTTCCATAGCATTTGAGTTTATAAATTCTAGGAACCATTGGGCGAGGGTGTTTGGGCTTGAGTAGTTTTCCCAATCAATGTTTGGGTAGTTGAAGTCACCCAATATAATGATGTTTGGAGAGACCTTCATATTCTCCAGTGTTCTCAGGAAAGCCGAGTGAGGTTCCTGTGTTTGGGAGGGTGGTCTGTAGAAGGCTACAAACTGAAAAGTCAGTTTTGCCCACTGTTAGTTGCACATGGATGGTCTCCAATGCTTCGTGCAGTGCCACTAACCTGGAGGTGTGGGTATCTTTGATAAATATGGATACTCCCCCACCTTTTGTGGTTCGGTCCGAGTTTTGGGGCTGGAAAGCATGGTATGAAGTATAACCTGTTAGTGCTGGGGTGCTCTCGGGAGCCTTGAACCAGGTTTCTGTTACTGCACAGATATCGATATTCTCCATACTGAGGAGAGTCTCGAGTGAGTGCATCTTGAGGTTTAGACTTCTGGCGTTGAGCAGCATTACCCTTAGGCTTTTTTTCTTTGCATTGTCTATGGAGGTGGGTTTGTCTTTTGAGCCTTGCCTAAAAAAGGCACTATGGGGGAGGCAAGAGCCTTTGCCAGTATTCGAAAACCCAGAGGTGACAGGTGCAAGCCGTCCCTAGCGAAGCAACGTGGCTTGTCGCGCATGTCATCCCAGGCTGACAGACACTGGATCCCCTTTGAATGACACCAATACTGTAGCCAATTGTTAAAATTGATCATTTTGTCTTTATACTGTGGCATCATTCTTGGTGAGGGTAAGATGCTGCTCAAGGTCGGGCCCATACCGGCCTGGGCTACATGATCAAAGAGCTCCTCTATGTCTTTTTTCATGTAGTCCAGGGAGGTACGTCTCAGGTCATTCACACCAGCATGGACAATGACGGAGTCATATTTGTACTTGGTTTGGAGTGACCTGAGTGCTTGTGTTATGTGGCGGATCCTGGCACCTGACAGGCAGCTTACAGAGACCTTCTCCTTGTTCAGCCTGGTGAGTGGGACGTCAGTGTGTCTTACAATAGAGTCACCTATTACAAGTGTATTAGGTGTTTTGTTTAGCCTTAAGGGCTGTGACTGTGTGGCACACTGACTTTGTCAGCTATGTGCTATGTGGGTATTGTTTCGTGGTAGGGCGTTGCTTGGATGTCTGCTTTGGAGGTCTCTGCTGCTTAGGCAGATTTTTATTTAGAGCCTCCGAGTATGTTTTTGTGTGTTTATGTGTTTGGTTTGCTGATGTGATAGGTCTATGTGAGACTGGATTTGTGGTGTGTGTGGTTACCTTCTCCTCCTGACAGGTTGTGCCAGTACTGGGTTGAGAGAGCTTAACCTCCAGTTTGGCTATATAGTTGCATCTCTCACATATATTTGAGCTTGTTGGGTGGAGGAGAGGGTGGTCTGTATACATAAGGCAGTTGTAACATTGCCTCAAGATTCCCAGATTCACCAGCTGGACTGGAGAGTAAACCCGAAACTGACCTTTGGACATGCCTGAATAATATAGGGAACTACTTGTTGACTGATTAGAAAGAACCAATAGGGAGCAAGTGCTGAAAAGGAGTATAAGAGGATGTAGTGCTTAAGTTTATTAGTGTTTACCTTTGAGATTACTTGTACGAGCAAGTCAGGGCTTTAGAATGAAAACAGAGTGCTTATTTTGAGAAAATAAACTGTCTGTGATTTCGCCAGTGTGATCCATGCATGCTATTTTTTGTTTTTTCTGAAGTATTCCTTACCAAGTTTTATTTGCATTTCTTCATGTTTTATTGTCTATCCTTCATCATTTCCCAAATATCTATACATTCCCTCCTGCTCAAGTTTCTTTATATCAAATTCCTGTCCCAGACTGATGTTTTCTTGGTGCTGCAGCTTTTCTGCTTTAAATGTTGCTTTTGCATATTTATCAAGGCCGAATTACATTCTTATATCCTGGGAAAAAGTTTTGACAATTTGCAGTTGTGCTTTCAGTTCTTCATCTGAGAAACTATACAGTTTTAAATCATCCATAAAAAGAAGATCAGAGGTCTTTACACTTTGTTGTGTTTTTGGAGCCAAATTGTAACCATAACCTAAGCTGTCAAGTAAAGAGTTTAATGAGTTAAAGGTAAGATAAAACAACAGTAGTGACAAAGAATTACCCTGGAATAACCCCTTTGAATTTTTTTTTCATTGGAATAATAATTTGTCCTGCATCGTGGCATAGCTGCAAAGTGGTTTGCCACTGTTTATTTGCCACTGTAACATAATCGATCAATATAGGGTGTATTTTATACATTTGTAAGCACTCCTTTATTCATAAATGTGGGATGCTACCAAATGCTTTTTTGTAGTTTATCTATGCCATACTTAGATTGTTCCCCTTTTTACAATTCTCCATTATGACTTTATTTAACAATAACTGATCCTTTGTTTCATATGACTTTCTTTTGGTACCATTTTGATCTACTGCCATGATTAAGTTTTCTTCTAAACGACTACAAACTCTATTGGCACCAGTTCCAGTATGTAGCTTATACACTGTCAGAAGGCAAGTTATTCATCTATAGTTTTTAGGATGTCTTGCAGCTCACTCTTAAGAACTATTGCTTTTGCTGTTGTTAACCAGGTTGGCATCCATTTGGGGTGTACATATAAATAGTTCTTATTCAAGGCTAAATCTTCACTAAAAAGATGTTAATACTTTTAGCCAGACGTTAGGTAATATATCTGGGCCTGGGGTTTACCATTTAGGAGCTTTTCATAATTTTGTTTCAATTTCTCTGGATGTGAATTCATCCCATTTCATATATTCCTTTTCCCTTGTTTCCCAATTCCCTATAAAACTTCTTGGGTTATCACTAAACTGCTTATTTTGTACTTTTCCTTTAAATTTATCTGCATATTTCTAAGTTTTACTGCCTGTGTTGATATCTTTAGTTTATTATTTGCAATAGTGCAGAATAAATCCTGGCCTGTTCTGATACTGTGCATTTGTCATGTCTAGCTTTCTAAGTATTTTTGTTGATCTGATCCCTCTTCTGTGCCCATCTAACAGTAACACTTCTTGACTTAATTGCTTTATAGTTTTCTCTATTTGATACTTCCAATATGACATTTGATTTCCCCAATCCCTTTCCCTTATTGCCCTTTGTTTTTGGGGTAAGACTTTTATCTGTTATTAATTTATAGCCTATTTACTTCTGCTATATGGTATGAATTTCTATGAACAGTCTTGATTATTGTGTTCATTTGTTTTAATAAACTTCAAACAGTTTGGGTCTTATTGACCTTCTGTAATCTGTTTTTTCATTGATCTTAATATGTGTCTATCCATCTCTATTAATCAAGCAACTCTTCCTTTAGATCATTTTCTTCTAAACTAAGGGCATATTCTTTATTTTCTGTTTTATGTGGAGATTCTACAGAAAGTTCCAGAGCATCTTGCTGTGAAATATTCTCTTCAGCTTCATCCTGTCATCCATTATTCTTTTATATGGGAACTCACTGGCCTAAAACTCCACAATATTGACTGCATTAGAGTTGCCACCATTTCCTGTTCCTTCCCTTGCTGTGAAACTCTAACTGAACTTTTGTACTGGTTTCCTACCAAAGGCCCCAAAGCATCTTCATATGGCAACTGATCAGTGCTTCCTGTTGCACCAGTTTCTGCTGCATGTTGGATTTTCTACACTAAATCTTTCACTTCACATGTAATCCATTTCTATTTATTTAACTTCTCCATTACTAATTCTCTTTTCTACGTTCCCTCTTTGTTTTCTTATTTTTTGTATTGCAATATTTTCCATATCAGGAAGCTTTGCCTGTATTACTCTTCAAATATCTTTGGTGTTACTTTTTGGTATTGATTAGTTTTGCTTTCTCCTTTGCATAACTATTGCACCACATTAAATCTCTTTTTCTTTCCCATGTCCATATTTCTTCTTTGGATATCTCCCACTCTTCCTATTTCTCCTTTCTTGGGGGACTCATTCTTCTATCAAGGTTATGTGTTAGACTTTCTACACTAAATCCTTTGCTTCACTGGTATTCTGTAACTTCAGCTTCTATTTTTTTAAATTCTGCTTTACTAATCTTCTGCTCTATGTTCCCTCTTTATGATCTTATTTGTTATATTGTGAAATTTTCCATATCTGTATGCCTTTGCTTGTATTTCTCTTTGAATAACTTTGGAGATGCTTTTTTATATTAATTAATTTGCTTTCTCCTTTATATAAATATTGCACTATATCAGATCTCTGTTTCTTTTTTTTTTTTTTCTTTTCTTTTTTTTTTTTTTGCAGGGTGGGGAGGAAGATGTAACTACAGAACGACAACATATAAGGGTAAATAAAGAAGGATACCATTTAAGTGACTTAGTGGATAGATAATAAAAAAGTGATATGTATAAAGGAAAAAGCATGGATGAAGAAATGAGAAGGACGATATATGAAGATGCAGTCGAGATGGCCCAGAACAGATGTTGGTCAAAGCAGATACCGGAAGAAAATATAAGCCGTGAAATGAAAAACTATGTTAGCTGTGAAGATCTATATAAAAGCTAGGAGGAAAGAGGTATGATGCTGTGAAGGGGACAGAGCAGGGAATCTACTGGCATGGAAATTAAAGTGGTGTAATTGTGAAACAATAAATAGATGGTTCGGGGAGTAGATTCATGGAGGTAGTTGGTGGCAGAGATTTTCAATAAAAATTATAATGGGCTGTGCACAATCAATAAGACATAGTTAAGAAAGTGCATAAAATAATAGTGCAAAGGTTTTAGAGGGTATAGTATTGAGTGAAAATGAAAGGGTAGGTTGGGATGATATACCAAGAAGCAGAAAGTACTGTTAGTAATTTAGCAGCTCAATAGCAGAACAATCAGTCAGCTAGCAAATAAATTATTATAAGATGATGGGCCAGGAAGGCAGTAGTATTTGGAGCAGGAAGCCACTGGTGTTTTGAGGGAAGTTATAAATGAATCCTTAGTGGAGAAAGAAGTTCCAAGGTCCTAGAGGTGACTACAACAATTTTACTACCAAAAGAAATTAAATAGATGTCCCTGAAAATTACAGTACAATTTAAAATATTAATTCAACAATTAAAGATGACACAAACATACTTGGTGGAAGATTGATGGCTGGGCTAGAAGACATGTTGTAGGAAAATGGAGGGAAATGTATGTGTGTGTGGGGGGAGTCTCAATGTAAGAAAATCCTAAGAATAAAACCAAAACCCTGAAGTCTATTATGATTAAAGCTCAACATCCAAAGATAATATTGAATGTGTACTCGAAATCAGATAAAAAAACATAAAATGTAAAATACCAAATGAAATTTTATATATATATATATATATATATATTATTTTTTTTGGGGGGGGCTGTGATCCATGCATTCCTCATATGGGGATGTGCCCCTTCTACCTCCATAACTATATATTCTAAATCAAAGATTGCATATCCTTGGGAACAAGGAAAATTAAAATGGTTTCACAACAAAATATTCATTCTATTATTATCCAATAACTATTTTATCCAATTAAGGGTCATAGTGAAGCCACACTCTGATTTTGTCATTCACTGACTAGGTATAAGACAAACTGAAGCTGGACAGGATGCCACAGTCTAACACAGGACAGAAACACACACACACACACACACACACACACACACACACACACACACACACACACACACACACACACACACACACATGATTAAAGGCAATTTAGATGGTTTACAGTTTATCTATCGCTTATCTCTTGGACTTGAAAGTAAACCAAAGCAGTAGGCAAAAAGTCAAAGGGAGATATACATGCAGATCTAAATATGTTGTGTATTTGGCAATGTGCATGTCATGCAATTCCTTTTATATAGGGCGTATCATTAGGGAGCTATATAAAATAATGTATGAACAGAAATAAGCTATTTTGGCAGGTAAAGATAAAAATGCCTTTAGCAAACATTATAAAACAGGCAAATGTAAGGCTGACTTAAAATTTGCTGTATTAAATCAAATTGAAAGATATGACAGTAAATTCAATGCTAAGGATGAACTTGAGTGGAATGCAAGTGAAATTGAATGCATGTTATCCACCTGGTTTGAATAACAAAAATGACTGCAGAATATTTAAAGAACAAAGGGTTAAAACACTAAACTATTTATTGGTCTGTTAAATCATGTGATTTTATGTTATTTAAAGTGTGATTTAAGTGACTGTACAGTCTGAAGAAGTCCTTACTAGGGACAAAAGCGCTTTTGGATTTTTAATAACTATTTTAAAGTTGATTAAAGTGGGGGGTTGCCTTTTTGAGCTGTTTTGTTTTATTATTTTGTAGTTTTTCAGGAGAAAAGTCACATGGACAAATGCAGCACATGTGGACTCCACCCAGAAAGCACCTCAGATAGGAATCAAAGAGCAGAACCAAATATTATTAGGCAGCACTGGTAACCACTGCACCACAATGCCACTCAATAGAAAAATAGTGCTCAGTTATTTTTATTTGGTGTGTTCAGTTCATGATTTTGTATTTAATTTCATGTATATATCCAGTGTTACCCATAATTCTGAATTACTGGTTTTTTTAGCTTCATTCTGTTGCACTTTTCAGACCTGTTTCAAGTCCTAATATTTTCAGACATTAATGCTTCAACACTAAAACAAAAAGCCACTATAGACAGGGATTATATGGGGGATATACTGGAAATGGTAAGTTTGGGTGAATATTTCACTGGAGGTAAGGGTGTTGTAAATGAATCCTGATAGAGAAAAACAGTAAATGGGGTCAGATCAAAGCGAATGGAGAGGAATGCGATATTAATACCTTTAGTCCCCATATTTGTTTTTTGTTATTTATGGAACTCTAGGCTAGATAAGCTGGTGAGTTTCTAGTAGAAAGTAAGAAGGAAGGACCACTGAAAAGTTTATTTAGACACTTTACATATTATTGCATCATGCTGATCAAAAAATGAAAGTGCTGATGATTTTTTAAATGAAGTTTAACAGACCATACTTGTTTATTTTATGCTTTATTTACTCTTTATTGCCCAGATTAGTCCCACTAGGACAGTGTCCTCTGTCAGCAGTGTAGCATCCCCTAGTATGCCAAACTATAGTATAAGCACTGGAGAATCATTCCAATTACATGCAGTGAAAAGAGAATCCACAGCCTTCTGATATTACAAAGGTGAGTGTTCTAACTTTTGAGCCACTGACACAACATTTAGAAACAACTGAACATGTTAAAGACTTAAGAGATTTGAATGGAAGAAAGGGCTAGCTAGTCAAGGAATCAATTATTGTACCTAAAGGGAAAGGAATTATTGATACCAAAGAGGTAGGGCTAACAGGATTAGAAAGTTATAAAAAATAGCTAGGCCTTAAGGGATTACTGATTATTCAGAAGATGCTAATGGTTACTCTAAACGATGTGATGGAAAAGGATGAATGTCTAGGCAGATGGATGGGGGGAGGTCCTCAGTTTCATACGATGTACGAACAGAGTTAGAATGACGACTCTACCTATTATTATTGTGTTAGAGAAGACTTTGGATAGTGGAAAACAGTAAGTGGGAAAGTATAAGTGGCATACAACTGGTTGATTTGGAAGGCAATGAAGCCATGAATTTCAAGGGGGAGAAAATAAAGGTTTATTTCGAAAGTAATAAAGCCATAAATTTGGAAGGGTAGGATACAAGGAAGTATTTACAAAAGGCTGTAGTCAGCTGTCACTGTGAACATTACAACTGGGAACAAATGATGCACATGTGTAGCAAAGACTGGGCTGGATCAGACAGAAAGAACAGAGGGATACAGACACTTGATATAAGAAGTAGATAGTAAGGAAGACTGTTACTTGTTGATGGGGTAAAGGTAAAGAGGTGGTTCTAAAAGTCAGGCAAAGAAGGACTGGTGGAAAAATAAAAGGAATGTGTTAAATGGAAGAGCTTTTTGGGGTTGATGAACATCAGCAGTGTATAGGGAAGGGTGAGCAAAGTAGTATTATTATCAGAAGTGGAAATGTAAAAATTTTGGATTATAAGATAACAAAAATGAGTTTAGTCTTAGTCAAAATGAATTGTTAAAATTGAGTAAAAAAGCTCATAGGTATTTGTGTTGCATTGAAGAAGCATGAAAGTGAAGGTGAGAGAAAACAAGTGTTTCATGGAAAGAGTGGATGACAAAGAAGAAAGGATGACTGGAGAGGATAAGCAGAGATTTGGACAGAAAGGAAATCTGGGCAGAATTGAATTATTGCAGGAGAAACATGGTACTGAGGATGTGAGACATTTAGAGGAATACTTCTCTGGAGATATATGAAATATTTGCAGAAGGAAGCAGGATAGTTTGACCCCAATGCAATTGGATAAACTTTCATATTAAAATTCACATTTATTGTTTATGAGAATCTTTATTGGGCAGTTTGATCCCAGATATTTTGGTTTGACCCCAATTAAATTTAGTAAAAGCATTTTACTACTTAATATTTTAATCCAATTTACATAGGAATTTAATATATTATTTAACATTTTAATATGTAAATGTTTATTTAACATATTTTTTCAATATCTAAATTTACTTAATTTAATTAACAATAGTCTGAGTAAGAAATACTCCTGACAGCTTCAAGATTAAATCTAGTGTATTTGAAGATTTACTCAGCATACCTGAACTTTTATTCAATTTTATACGTTATTGTTATTAAAGCTAGTTTTAGGTTCATAGGTTGTCTACTAGCCTAATGACCATAAGGGCCTTTTTAAATCTAGCCATGCATCCCAAATCTCTGACAAGCTCTGATATCCCTGAGTATCAATATTCGTCAAAGATACCCACACCTCCAGGTTGGTGGCAAAGCACAAAGCATCAGAGACTATCCATGTGCAACTAACAGTGGGTAAAACTGCCTTCCAGTTTATAGCCTGCTACAGACCACCCTCCCAAACCCAGGAACCCCACTCGGCCTTCCTGAGAACACTGGAAAATATGAAGGTCTCTCCAAACGCCATTATATTGGGCGACTTCAACTACCCAAACATAGACTGGGAGCATTACTCTAGCTCCAACACCTGAGCCCAAAGGTTCCTAGAATTTATAAACTCAAATGCTATGGAACAACTTGTTACCACTCCCACAAGAGGGGAAAAATACTGGACCTGATCATCACCAACATGGGGACTCTATGCTCCAGACCAGAAGTGTATCCCTCACTGGTAAGATCAGACCATAAACTAATCTCACTGGATATTCACATCCCGACCCCACCCCCTGCCCAGAAAACCACAGTGAAAAACTTCTCTAAAGCAAATTTCACACTGCTCAAAACCAAGGTGGAATCCTTCAAAGCCCCTGGGCCTGTGGAAAATATGGCCCAGACCGCAGAATCCTTTATAAACGCATTCTATGAACACCTTCAGGAATGCATGGATCATGCAATCCCAAATAAAACCAAGACCCAATCCTCCAAAGGCAGACGTCCTGTCTGGTGGACCCCAGCCATAAACAAACTATACAATAGAAGGAGGAAGTTACTAAATGATAGAGCAAAATCCCAAAAAGGGAAGGCATCACTGATCAGTATTAGCAAAAAACTACGTGCACTCATAAAATTGTCTAAGGCCAGCTTCGAGAGAAAAATTGCACAGGACACTAAGGATAATCACAAGGCTTTCTTTAGTTATGTTAGGAACCTGGGTGGTAATTCCCAGATATGCTCAGAATTAGTCCAAAATGACAAAAAATACACTGAACCCACAGAGATTGCCAACATCCTAGCTGACAGGTTCAGCACAAACTCCCACCAAAAGGGCAAATATCTATCCCAGCAGTGTGCTGCCCCCCTGACATCTCAGATGCTCAGGTAAGAGCCGCCCTCTCCAAAGCAAAAAACACAGCATCAATGGGACCAGATGATGTCCCGGTCTGCGTCCTACATGAACTCCAAGAAGAGCTAAACCCAAACATAAAACTACTGTTCAATCTCAGCCTTACTACAGGATATGTGCCCAAAGAGTGGCGTACAGCAACAGTGGTCCCTCTCCATAAAGGTGGTGCCTCAACGGATCCTGGAAACTATCGGCTCATAAGCCTGACTAGCTTGGTCTGCAAAGCTATGGAAAGGATCATCATGGACCTCATAAATAAAGATATTGGGGACCTACGGACACTGGATCCTACCCAGTTTGGCTTTGTTAAGGGCAGATCCTGCCTCTTAAACCTGGTTGATTTCTTTGAAACAGTCACCAAGGCCATTGACGAGGGGAAGGTGGTCCACACAGCCTACCTGGACCTTGAAAAACCTTCGATACAATACCCCACTCGGGCATTATAGATAAGCTCACCAGCTTAAATATAAACCCCTATGTCACTAGATGGATTGCAAACTGGCTCAAGGTCAGAACCCACATGGTTAGAATTGCTGGAGCCATGTCAGACTCCAAACCAGTTACAAGTGGTGTCCCACAAGGCTCAGTCCTGGGACCTCTCTTGTTCGGTATATATTTCTCGGAGGTACAGGCCAACACGGAAGGACTGTGGCTGACCAAGATCGCAGATGACTGCAAACTGGGCGCCATAATCGACTCTCCAGCCGACACAAGCATCCTCCAAAAGGGCCTCATAGAAACAGACAACTGGTGCCAGAGCCATGGCCTCAAGCTAAATGCCAAAAGTGTATAGTCATCCCTTTGGCAAAAACAAAGTGCCCACAAATTACCACATAGGTGGTAATCCATTAAGTACAGAAGAAGTAATTAGGGACCTGGGGACCCAAGTTGATAGCAATCTCTCATTTGACAACCACGTGGCCAAAGTGGTTAGAAAAACATTTTATATAGCCCACCTAATCATGAAGGGATTCACATCTAGATCAGGGGAGGTCATCGTGCCTCTTTACTCATCCCTCATCAGGCCCATATTTGAGTACAATGCCCCTTTTGGGATGTACCTTACCAGACACCTGCAGCAACTGGAAAGACCCCAAAAGTACCTCACCAAGAGGATCAAAGGGCTCAAACAGATGCCATATGCTGCCCGGTTAAAGAAACTCCAGCTCTACTCAGTGGCATACCGCCTGTTCAGAGGCGACCTGTGCCTGACGTATAAAGCCATGTCCAACCCGGAATTAATGTACATGCTGCACCTCAGAAAATCCAAATCCCATCGAGCTACGTGCTCGAGAGACTTGAACCTCAGCACTGAAATAAATAGGACATGCTGGAGGGACAGATTCATAACCCATAGGCTTCCTTCACTCTGGAATAAAATCCCAGTCCAGGTTAGGCAGAGTCCCTCATTGACTCTCTTCAAGAGGAATCTTGATGAGTGGATGGGAGATCGTAGGTTTACCTCGGGTATCACTTCTGTGTCCCTGTTAGACAGAGGCACAGTATACTAACCTCGAAAAAGGGCATAGCAAAATAAATTTAAAATGGGTGGCGAAAGCCAAACACATTCTGGCTAGGCTTATAAATGCCCTAGGGCAGATAGCCTAGTATGAACCTATGAACCTAAGTGTAAGCAGGGGTTTGGGAGATGAACCATTTACAGCTTAACTGTATCCATTAGATACATAGGTGCAAACCAGGGATGAATTTCCGGTTTCCCATCCAATTGTCCAAGTTGCACTTGACATACCTATCTCTCCAGCAAGATCTATTTATATCACAGGCAAGGTTTAAGTCTTTAGAACAGGTAATTCTGGTGCTGTTTGTTTTGTGGATATGCAAGAGGTCCATCAGAGTGGGGTATGACAATGCCCTGTATGCCAAGCTTAGATCTTCCCTCAAAAGCCTCTATGGGACAGATTACAAGGGATATGGCCTTGAGACAGTCTGCAAAGGACATTTTACTTACTCCCTGTATTCTTTTAGTGAGGAACCTTTGTGGACGTTCCATTTGTTGGATATGCCTGGTTAGGTACATACCAAAGGGGGCATTGTACTCAATGATAGGTCTGATGAATGTGGAATACAGTGGAACAATGGCTTTCTTGGACTTAGCTGACAAACGTTTGTTTATAACTTGTGCAGTATAGAATGATTTTCTCAGCACTGTAGACACATGATGGTCAAAGGCTAGATTACTATTTATGTGTGTCCCTAAGTCCATGACTACTGGTCAACTCTAAGGGGTGTGTTGTCAATATGATAGTTACCAGGAATGCATTTCTTCCCAAATGATACTATTATGCATTTCTTGGCATTTAGTTTTAGCCCATGGCCATGACACCAGTTGTTTGTCTGTGTCAGCCCCTTCTGGTGAACATTTGTGTCAGTGTGAGGTTCAATGACAGCACCTAATTTGCGATCATCTGCAAATTTAGTCAGCTTGAGACCACTGACATTGGCCTTGACTTCTGAGAAGTAAATGCCAAAAATCAGCAATCCAAGGGCTGATCCCTGAGGGACTCCACTTTACTGGCCTGTTTGTAGAGGTGGATCCCCAATTCTAACTTCCTGGGTCTTGCCTTTGAGCCAGTTGGCTACCCACCAGGTGGCATATGGGTTTGTACCTAATCTCTTCAGTTTGGCAACAATGCCTGAGATGGGTATTGTGTCAAATGCCTTGGCCAAGTCAAGGTAGGCAGTGTGAACAATTCTGCCCTCATCCATTGCTTTGGTGACCTTCTCAAAGTCCACCAGGATGAGTAGGCATGAGCTGCCCTTGACGAAACCAAATTGGGTTGGGTCCAGTGTCGTGAGGTTTAGTACATCTCTGTTGATCATCTCCAAGATAATACTTTCCATGGCTTTACATATAAGAGTAGTGAGACTTATGAGTCTGTAGTTTCCAGGGTCTGTAGATGGCACACCTTTGTGCAGAGGGATGACTGTTGCCTTTCTCCATTCATGAGGCATGAAACCTGTTTGGAGGCTACAGTTACACAATAATTTCAGAGGCCCTGATAGGTCATGTTTCATGCTATTTAGAAGGCATTCTGGGATACTGTCTGGGCCCATTGTTGCAGTGTTCTTGGTCTTAGAGAGAGCATTAAGGATCTGTTCCCTAGTGATAGTAGGAGGAGTTATATTTGATGATATTTCCTGAGGGAAGGATGAGGGGGAGAGAGGGGTAAAGTTGGATTTTTATTCTCCAGACATTGTTCTGTTTTTTTACTTCACTAACATCAGTTCTCTGTGATTATACTGGGTTACAGACCAGTAATGTGAATAATATTTTTCTGTCTAATGACAGGTTATTTTCTGCACAATTGTGTATGATTGTTATTTTTTTATATATTCTTGCTGAGTGTTATAAAAATTATAAAGCCTTGTTAACTAGGTCATAACAGCACTATCAAACTGTATTCAAAGTGTTATAGATTTAGATATGGAATGTATTAATGCAGGCATCCAAAGGCCAGGGTCAAATCATCTGGGGTCAAAACGTTCTGTACCCTTGCAGAAAACTGAAAGATTTATTTATTTATTTAACAGTTTTGTTTACTGGGAAAGGCCAACTGGGACAGAGCTCATTTTCAACTGAGGAATGGGAAGAAACACTCCAGATGCATGTCTGTGGAATGTGGGAGGAAACTGGAGTACCCGGAGGAAACCCACATGAATGCAGGGAGGACATGCATATGTGGAAGCAGTGTGGAATATACAGTTAAGGATATTTCACTGGTGGTTCAAGAGTCAAGTTGAAAAGTTGAGGAGTAATTGAAACTGAAAGACTTTGGAAACATGCAAAAGAGGATGCTGACAAATGCCCATGCTGGAGTTATACAACAGTTAAAAATTTTGGTGCAGATGTTGAGAAGGAAAGGAATAGGCTGATAGGATGCGAGGTGAAAGTGACACAAGAATTGTGGATGTATAAAGCAGGAAATCAACATGGGCTGTTCTGAGCCTGACACAATGGTGTGAATTAACAGCCTGACACAATGGTGTGAATTAATAGCCTGACACAATGGTGTGAATTAACAGCCTGACACAATGGTGTGAATTAATAGCCTGACACAATGGTGTAAATTAATAGCCTGACACAATGGTGTGAATTAACAGCCTGACACAATGGTGTGAATTAATTAATCTGCCTTCTGGGATAGAGTAGGAGTAGCTAAAACCTGGGAACTGGAAAAGCAAATTTATAAGACTGACATTCAGAAAAGGAACATGGGAGGTGTCAGAAAGTTAGTGTAAGTAGTTAGGGATATATCTGGGCATCCTAATAACCATTTCTTTCCACAGATTAGAGTGGTGGTTACTTGGTTGATGTTCGGGTAGTGTAAAAGATAAATGCAATTTTGCTAGTGCTGTTCTCGTGGTGATGGCATAACTGCCACCCCCACCCCCTGCAGCAGCATGCTTCTTGCTTACGTTACATTAAAAAAACTAAATGAGTATTACGCATACTTCACGGTTGTTTAAAGGTTTAATCATGGCCATTTCACTTAACAAACATATTAAAATTATGTCTGACCACCAGGGACTTCACTATCTTAAGAGCAGGTTTTACATTCCATATTTGGATTAATGATCTCAGGCATGAGCTACTATAGGTTTAAGATACCCATGCTAAACAACGCAGAAGGGGGAAAAAACAATACTAGTTACAACAGGATCAACATTTTGCAATCCTAATAGAGGCTTGTCCTCCTCCCTTAACCTTTGGCTACACTGCCCCCACTAAGCACTACACAAACATCTAAAGAACCATTCAAATTAAAAAAAAGTGGATACTTTTAATATTTTGTTCAACTATTTCACCCACATCAATTGCAATCCCAAGGTGGAGCTGGTAAAAATTTAAAAAGAAAATCTGCACACTACACTTATCATCATCTGCAATCTAAAGGGTGCCCTGCCCCCTTAAAATCCAGCTACATCCTTAAGCACTATTGTGTACAAATAAAGTGACTGGGATGCACTTTAGAAAACCCAAGGAGAACACTGAAGAAATGTCTTCCTCATGCACATTTAATGAAAATTGTGTGTTTCCTGAATGAAACAAAATGTTACCCGACTGCTTTGTTGATTTAAAGTTTTGTGTTTTATTGTTTATTATAGAATATTAGTATTAGTGCTACTTTTTATCCTTTTTTTAGTAGAAGTGTTGCCAATAAATAACCATGTGTAGGAGTGAGTTTCAGTGTTGTTACTGTGATGGTGAGGATGCTAAAAAAATGTTCATGTTTTGAAACAACATAGTGACTAGCAAGTACTGTCATTTCTGGGGGTGCAAATTAAGGTTACTGTATGTGTTGAGAGGAATATAGGGAAGCAAATGAAATAATTATTGTAAACTTGCAATCATACTTTTAATGTGTAACTGATTAGTATCAGTCAGTTGTTGTTGTGTCTTTCAGCTTTTCCCTGTTAGGGGTCGCCACAGCGGAACTCCGGTCCGCTAATGATTGACAGTAGATTTTCACGTGCCGAGTTGCCAGCTCTGATGCACAACCTTCAACGAAGGTACGCCCATTCATATATGTCTCCACACAGAAGACGCTCTAGCTGAGAATCGAGCAGGATAATGTCTTACTGTGAGCCGACAACGTTACCGCAGCACCACCACCACAGGTTAGTATCAGTCAGTGTATCTCTTAAATGTTATCATTTTTCACATAAGACACAGGCCTGTTTTTTATCATACATATTCTGTGTGCCAATAAATGCAGATGTCAATGAAAACATGAGAGGGGCATGTGCATTAGCAGTCCTGCCTGTCAAAGACTAAGGTGGATGTGTGCATCAGTCCCCTGTGAAACCTGAGGGTGGTGCATGCTACTGCACATCCTGTAGAGTATTATACCCAGCAACAGCCTCAGTTAGATTTAGGTGGTCCTCAGGCAGGGATAGTAGCATATGGAGAAATTATTTTAACAATCACAGTATGATACAAGATGAAAAGATGAATATGTGCTGTGGAAGGATGAATGGGATAGTGCTCTAATCTGATATTATGGAATCTATAGCCATTCTGTTCAAAAAATGTGAGTACAGCCAGTATAAGCTGAGATAATATGGAATGACAATGTTAAAATGTTATAACAAAATATTATAATTAAGTGAGTACTACTATTTAAATGATTTAAATGAGGTCTTGGAACATGACAATCCTGCTGAAATGCTGCAGTGCAAACACTGATAACAGTGCCCCAATGTATAACACTGACACTTGTATTTTTGTGTCTAAAGGCACATTGTACTGCCCCAGACACAGCCTACAATAAAAGAGGAGGAGCCCACGCTAGAAGAAGTAAGAACAACACTAAGAAAAATTAAGTTGGGGAAAGCAGCAGGTTCAGATGAGATTGCAGCAGATATGATCAAGATTTTGGGTGAGGAGAGGAGAAATGCTTTCTGAGGGCACTCTTAAAAATATGAAGAAAAAGGTGTACCCCAGATGACTGGAGAGTAAGCATACTAGTGTCAGTGTACAAGAACAAAAGGGACATCCACAAATGTGGACAGTACAAAGGTATCAAACTCCTGTCACACTGCATGAAAGCTCTGGAGAGGGTGACTGATAAAAGAGTACACAGATTAGTAGAAAGTAAATGGGATTGAGCATTCAGATTCAGACTAGCTTACAGTACAACTGGCCTGATATTTGCCATGAACTAGATAGTTGAGAAGAAACTACAGATGAATAAAGAATCCAACTGGATATTCCTAGACTTGGAGAAGCATATGACAATGTCCTAAGAAAGCTGATTTAGGTAGTCCAGTAGTGGTTCTAAATTCGAGACACATTGGTAGAATTAGTGCAGAATATGAATAAGGTCCCAGTGACTCAAGTATGAACAGTGTTTGGTCACACAGAGGGGTTCCCAGTGGAAGTGCATGTGCATCAGAGTTCAGCACTGAGCCCACTGCTTTTCATACTGGTGAAGGACTATGGTTACAAAGAGGTCGGAGAAGACAGATCAAGAAAGTAGCTGAATGCAGAGGATATGACACTACATTCAGACTCTGAGCAAGACCTTCAGCAAGGATAGAGGAAAGGAAAGCAAAGCTAAAGGCACATGGGATGAATCTGAGCACAGAAATTACAGTTGTAATGCCAGCAAATGGGAAAAATCAGAAGCTAAGAAATGAGACGGATGGGAAAATAGTGGGATACGTTAACAGATTCAGGTATGTGTGAGGGCTGATAGTGGAGAAGGGAAGACTGAATGAGGAGGTCAAAGCTATAATCAGAGGGGCTGCTGCCAACTGGCACAGTATTATGGGTAGTGCAAGACAGAAGAATGCCAAAGAAGCTGAAATGATAGCTGTACAAAACAGTGGTGTGACCAGTACTACTGTATGTTACAGAAACATGGCATTAAAGGCAGAGTAGTTGAGGAAGATAGAGGTGATAAAGATGATGTGCCTGAGACGGGTGATAGGGTGCACTCTATGGGACAGATGAAGAGATGAGGACATCAGAACATAAGACAAAGTAGATCGAATTGCAGAGGAAATCAAAGAAAGATTATGGTGGTATAGGTACACGTGCAGGAATGCAGAAAACAATCTTGTGAAGATGATTTGGGACAGTAAGGAAGAAGGTAAGAGGAAACAAAACATCCATTAACAAAAGCCTTTGCAGCAGAAGTCGCTATTTGTTCCTGTATCAACACTGCCAACTAGTGGATTTGTTTAAACATTGTTCATACAAAACTTTTATTCTGTAAATATGCACTTATCTTTTAAATTACAAAAGCAACAGTTATATTCATTTAAATAGTGTTAAATTCCTCATTCAACCCAGGATTCAGTAGTGCACTCATTACCTTCAATCATCTTTCTTTGTGATTCAGTACATGATCCAATATATCTCAAAAAATTATTATTGTCACCGTTCCAGTCATATAATTCTGGAAAAAAAAAAAAAAAACTATGAAAGTATTTGTGTGAATGGTTCCTATTTTTGGATTAGTGTTGGATTATTTGGAATGAGGGTTAGATGTTATTAAAAGTTTTGTGGTGGTCTTGAACCAAAAGGAGTTTTGCATTAATTTTAAGATAGAATATAATGTCTCATACGCTTTCTAGATGTTTGGTGACTAAAAAGACAGACGGAACAGTCACAACCACAGTTTATAAGAAACTCTTCCATAAAAATTCTTTACTGCAGGTTAATAGTTGTCACCCCAGCCACATATTCAAGGATATCCCTAGATCTCAGTTCTTATGCAAAGGATATGTAGTGAAGATGGGATTTATGGGGCAGAGAGAGAGAGAGGACTTGGTCAGGAGTTTTGTACAAAGGGGATATATTATTGACTTGATAATACAAACTAAGTGGCATGTAGCGCTGATTCTGAGGAAGACCACTTTAAATTACAAAGATACTATATGTACCCAGCAGTCTAAGAAAGGAAGATTTTTATTAATCTATGGAACAAACAAGCTCAAAATTAAACAGGTGAAAGAAAAACATTGGGATATTATAGTAAGTTACAGATTTTTTGAGAAAGGGATGACACAGTGGTGGAAATTTGGATACAAAAATGACAAAAACTTGAAAAGTCATTTTTCTAGCTATAAAACAGGTTGGGGCAGCTGAGGACACAAACAGAGCCACAACAGGATGTTCACTTTGTGGGAACTGTGTTTATTTTGATTATGTTACAAAAACTAAGCATTTTACTTCAGTCAATACTTCAAATACTTTTGAAATTCAAAATAACATGTTACATCTTGAATTTTATATCTGTCAGTATGTTATTGTATAAGATTTATGTGGGACAAACTTCTCTAACTTGGACGTTTAGAATGGCTAGTCATTTAAGTGATATTAAATGTAAAAGAGAGTGTAGCCTGTTATATAAACATATGCTTTAACAAAAGTCAGCCAAGTTTATTTTAGTTGGCACTAGGAATGCAAAACATAAAATATTGAATCATAAAGAATTAAAGAAGATGGATGGTAATGTTGGGTGTGAAACCTGGATTGAATGAGAATTTTAACACTATTTAAATGAATATAACTGCTGTAGGATAAGTACATACTTATACAAAGTAAATGTTTTGCATTAGTAGTGACAGGGCTAGCCTTCTAGTGGTGTAAACCTTGGCTCTAGATGATTGTCATTGTTAAAGTGACACCCTGTCCCCATGTATAAAAGTGTGAAAAAGGCGTTGTGGATGGATGGATGGATTTAAGAAAATCCACAAAATGGCAGTGTTGAAACATGAACATATAGCAGTTCTGCTTCCAAGGCTTTTGTTAATGACAGACTGTTTTGATTACTTTTGTGGTGATTTGTAACAGCTGGAATGCAGTCCCTATATATGTTTACAAGTATGGAACTCACAACATTAAAAAGCTTTGAGTGAAACCCTTGGTATGGGGCTCATAGCTTCTCAGGTAAGTACTAGACTAGTTACCCTTGCAGGCCATTTTAAGCCTAGCCATATTTTTTGTGTTTGAAATAACCTAACCCATTTGGTTACAGACTGACCTTACCCATCCCATGCTCAATTATATATTGGCTCTAATGAGAATAACTGGGATCATAACATATACAATTTGAGAGGACTCAGGCATGGTATAAAGCATTTAGGAGTTGCACCTGCCCTTTAGTAGTATGGGGGACAGTCCTGGGGTAAATTCTGAGTTTTCCAACCATAGATCTATGTTGCAGTAGAAAATGGACAGAGATGATCTCTGTTTTATGAGAATGAGGAGTCTGTTCCATAGCAGCAGTATCCTTGGTGAAATATACCTGTCCTTCCAAACTATTGTGTTGATGTTGCATATTCCTAGACTGAATATCTCTGATTTCATTTGACTTGCTGATGTGCAGTAAATCCATCAGTAATGGGTTTCAGTATGCCTTATATGCCAGCCACAGGTCACCTGTTATTGTCTGCAGTATACCAAGTAGAGTGACAGGGTTTTGAGTCTGTCCATGTAAGACATGTTGTTCAGGCCTTGTATCCTTTTAGTAAGATATCTCTTTGAGCATTCCACTTGTTGCATGACAGAAGCGTACCAACAGGGGCATTATATTCAATGACTGGCCTAATGAGGGCTGAGCAAAGGGGAAAAGTGACATTCCTAGATCTAGACACATTTCCAAAGCTGTGCAATATAGAAATACTTTCTTACAGAAATAGACACATGTTGGTCAAAAGTTAGGTCACTTTCCACATAAGTTCAAAAACATGAACAATTTGGTCGACCCTTAGATGCATATTGTCAATTAGGCAGTTAGTTGGGGTAGATGACTTCCCAAAGCATACAATAATGAATTTTGATTTTGACACCAATTATTTATTTGAGATAAACCTTTCAGCAGGATGGCCAAGTCATTTGGGGATTCAGTTACTGCTCCTAGCTTGAGACTTAGTCAGCCAGAGCTCTTTGGTGTTGACTTTTACTTCAGAAAAGTTGATAACAAACAGGAGAGGTCCCAGCACAGAATGTTGCAGGACTCCACTGGTGACTGGTTTCTTTGCAGAAGTAATTGCGTCCTATCTGGAAGACAGCTGGCAATCCAGTGGGTAACACAGGAGTTTATTCTCAGTTTATTTAGCTTTTCTACTATGCCTGATGAAGAATTGTGTGAAAAGCTTTGACCAAGTTGAGGTGTGTAATGTGTACCATATTGCCTTCATCCATTGCTTTGGTGACCTTTTCAAAAACAATCCACCATGACCTGCCCTAGATGAATCCAAACTGAGATGGGTCTAGTGTTTGATGGTTCCCTATGTCCTTATTGCTTAGTTCCATGATGTCTTTCCATGGCTTTGCCCTTGTGGCTGGTCAGACTAGTTCTGTGGAAGGTTCTTCCTTAAGCATGGGAATGACCGTAGCTGTTCTCCATATGCTGTACAGAGGCTAAGATTGAACAGTGTTGTTAGGAGTGTAGCTAAATCATGCTTCATGCTGCTTAAGATGCATACAAGGATATGGTCAGGACCCATAAATGCACTATTTTTAGCATTTGATAGCAGTTTTAAGACTTCTTCTTGTGTGAAATCTGGAGGTGAGCCAGCTTCAGGTATATCTTGAGGGAAAGATGGAAGAGTGAGAGGGCTAAAGTCAAAGCTAAATTTATCAGCTGGTAGGTTCACTATAATATCAGCCTCAGTGTAGTTAATGTCATTCACAAGCAGATCAGTGCACTGCTACATTGTGCTTTTCAGATTATGAACATAACTAAAAAATGCCTTGTGATTGTCTTTGGCTTGGGTAGCTATTTTAGCCTGACTTGACTTTGGTGGATTTTATTAAGCTCCTAAGTTGTTTGTTTATTTCAGTGACAAGGGCTCTAACATTCTGGAAATTACTATTCTTACTTTTGGTCAAAATTCTTTTCCTTTTCTTATAAAGCTTGTTGATTTTATGATTCCACAATGTAAGTTTGCTTCTGGGGTTTGCCCTTCACTTGTTGTCAGAAGTGTCAGAGACTTCCCTGTAGGCCAGGCAGAAGTCGCCTCTCAGTAATCTATATGATACAGTGTACAGTGACAGGGCTTTCAGTCTATCCACGTAGCTCATGGCTTGGAGGCCGTGTATCTTCTTAGTGAGAATCCTCTGTGGTCTCTCAAGCTGCAGCAGGTGTCTGGTGAGATACATGCAGAAGGGAGCATTGTACTCTATTATTGGTCTGATTAGGGTTAAGTAAAGTGGGGTTATAACATCTGGTTTAATACTGAGTGATTCTACTTGTAGATAGGCACTGTTACTTTCTTTTGTTATACACAGAGTTCTTTAGCTTGCTAATAATAAGTACAGGACCTTTCTGATGGTTATTTGGGCATGAAGAAGTTTCAGTGCAACAAGTTGCTATACCAGCCTTGCTGTGAATCTCTTCTGAGCGTACATGGATACACCTGTATTTTTTTAGTCTGTTGTGGGATGGCATTTTAACCACCTGATATAAAATAAATATAAGAAGTATTGGATTTACATTGTGCTGAGTCTTTTGCTGATCTATATACACACACACACACACACACACACACACACATATATATATATATATATATATATATATATATATACACATATATATATAGATATATATATATATATATATATATATATATATATAGATATATATATATACACACACACACACACATATATACAGTGAGTGGATATAAAAGCTTACACACCCCTGTTAAAATGCCAAGTTTTTGTGATATAAAAAATGAGACCACAATAAATCATTTCAAAACTTTTCCCACCTTTAATGTGACCTATAACCTGTACAATTTGATTGAAAAACAAACAAATCTGTTAGGGGGAAAATATAAAAAATAAAAAATGTACAATAAGCTGGCTGAATATGTGTGTACACCCTTAAGGTAATACTTTGTTGAAGCACCATTTAATTTAATTACAGTATTCAGTCTTCCTGGGTAGGAGTCATCAGCATGGCACATCTTGACTTGGTAATATTTGCCCACTGTTCCTTGCTAATATAAAGCACAGGACACATTTAGTTATTTTTTTTTTGTTGGTTGTATTTTTTTTACATGATCAGTGTTTCAAATGTTCGATCATATGGTCTCGTCCATATGAAAGTCGATCATTTGAGATGTCAATCATGTAAAGTAGGCCTATATATATATATATATATATATATATATATATATATATATATATATATATATATATATAGAACCACTACTAAATCCTGAAAACCCAAACTACCGATGCCCAAAATCCTGAGACCAAATACCCGAAACACTAAAATACTGAAACATCAAAACCACGAAATTCAAACTACCGAAAACTACACTCAACATACATCACACACATACACATACACACACCTTCCCCCAGAGCACAAATACACGAACCTAAACTACAGACAAGCTGGGGGGCAAGCACCCCTGCACCCCCCACACTCCCCTACTTAAATATTCTAACTCCAAGGTCGCACTACTTACACAAACGCAAGAAACACCACCACACACCTACATTCCCCTCGCACACACACATCACAGTCACAACACACACTTACACACTAAACCCCTAACCAACACATTTAAACATCGATACTTACCTGACCTTCCATCATACGGCCATACCACAACATCAGAAGCGTGAATGTCAATCTCACAATGATTGGGATTTTGAATTTCACGCTTCTGGTCTTTCGGTAATTAGGGGTTTCGGCTATATAGTCTTGAAAGTTTGAAATTCGGTATTTCAAACTTTCAAGATTATGTAGTGATCCCATATATATATATATATATATATATATATATATATATATATATATATATATATATATATATATATATATATATTTTCCCCCTAATGGTCAAAAGAAAAAAATGCTGGCTACAGAAAAAAATTGATTATGAATAACTCCCCCCACAAAATCCAGCTTTTTTCTTTTTTTGAATTGAAGGAGGTAAGCCCCCATGAGTCCTCCTCACCCCTGCTACTTATATGTACAAACTCTGAAGATGATGCAGTGGTAGGGGAAAGGGAAAACTTCCCAAACCCCACTATCCATTCATTTTGAACAAAAAGCAGCCACTCCTTCCACAGTATGATGAAACTGTCACTCAATAATTATTAAAGAAACTATATATATATAGAGAGAGAGAGGGGGGGGGGTTCAGGGGAGATATTTTTTAAGAAAAAAGAATTGAACTGTCAGAAATTCTCTACTCTATGTGAATACTACTAAAAACGTAACCAAAAATCACTAACCTTAGTTTCTTACTACTGTAGTAAATGCTTCTGCATGCTTTCATTTTGGAAAAGGATTGTATTCAACATTAAGTTTTATTCCCTTATTCATGAGTGGGTAAAACTTTATATTTGATGAAGTCCTTGTTTAGGATAAAATTACTTTCTACTGGATTGATCTTAACCTTCTATTGCAGCAAAAAAAAAAAAAGAAAAATAAATCAATGTAGTAGGAAAGTAGACAGTGGAATATTTGCTTTTGTGTTTTATTGTTTTATACATACATATTTGTCTGTGTACATGTATGGGGGGGCAGGGGCAGTGGGTATACTAAGATGCATGTGGTCTGTGAATTTGTGTATATTCTACATACACATATGTATGTGCATATACATTATATATGTTAGTATTTATAGGTTCATAGGTTCATAGGAGGTTACTAGGTTAGCAGGCCTAGAGCCTTTATAAGCCTAGCCATGTTAATCCCTAATCGTCCTTGGTTAAATGGACATACATAACAGATCAGCATCAACTACACCTGTCCATGAGGGACATGGGTGCCACCCCCAGGGTGAATTTTTGGTCACTCATTGATTTATCCAGGTTGCGCTGGAAGACAGTCATTGAAGAGCTCTGCTTCACATGAATTGGAAGTTTATTCTAGAGCAGCGGCAATCTCTATGTGACACACCTGTGCCTCCAGCATGTTCTGTTAATGTCATTGGCAAGGCTGAGATTCCCTAGAGTAAGTGACTCTAGTATCATTTGTTTTGCGGATGTACAGCATTTCCATCAGGTTGGGGTCAGAGACTGCCCTGTAGGCCAGGCACAAGTCGCCTCTCAGTAATCTATATGATACAGTGTACAGTGACAGGGCTTTCAGTCTGCCCATGTAGGTCATGGTTTGGAGGCACTCTATGTTCTTAGAAACCTCTGTGGTCTCTCCAGTTGCTGCATGTGTTTAGTGAGATACATGCAGAAGGGAGCATTGTACTCTATTAATGGATTGATTAGGGTCAAGTAAAGTGGGGTTATAATATCCTTAGACCTGGTTATGATGCCTTTACTTATGCGCAGTGTAGAAGGCTTTACTTACTACTGTGGTAAACTGGTGGTCAAAGTTCAGATTACTGTCGACCTGTGCTCCCAGATCTCGCAGCACTGGGTTTGAACTTAGAGGGGTGATGTCTATATTGTAATTAGTGGGGAATTCAGCTTTGCCAAATGGGATAATAGTGCAGTTTTTTTGCATTTATGTGACTTTGGCACCAGTCATTTGTTTGTTAGCCCCTCCTGTAGTATGTTAACATTGTTGGGGGCACTCAATGATTATGTCTAATTTACAATCATCAGCGAACTTAGTAAGCCAAAGGCCATCTACTTTAGCTTGGACTTCTGAGAAATAGATTCCAAACAGTACAGGTCCCAGTACAGATCCTTGCTGTATGCCACTGGTGACGGGGTCTACTGGTGGAGGTGGAATCAACACTTTGACAGTATGTGTTCTTTTGGTGAACCTATTAGCTACCTATCTAGTGATGTAAGGGTTAACATCTAGTTGGGAGACTTTTTCAATGATACCTGTGTGTGTGTGTGTGTGTGTGTGTGTGTGTGTGTGTGTGTGTGTGTGGGGGGTCGTGTCAAAAGCTTTGGCTAGATCCAGATATATGGTATGCACTGTCTTGCTTTCATTCAGGGCTTTGGTGACACTCTTGAAGAAGTGTACCTGGTTCAATAAGCATGATCTACCCTTAATGAAGCCAAACTGGGTTGGGTCTAGAGTTTTAAGGTCATCTACATCCTTGTCAATAATATATATATATATATATATATATATATATATATATATATGTATATATACCTATGTTGATATATATATATATATATATATATATATATATATATATATATATATATATACATATATATATATACATATATCTATATACATATGAATATGGGTCCACTTGATATAATCAATATACACTTACCTGAATCACTAAATGTTGAGACGACATTGCTGAAATTTCTGTTCAATGAACGCTCGGATTGCCGAACAGGAATTCTGGGAAATGAACCACTTGGGCACCATGTAGAACATTGCCTATTTCCCTACTGTAGTGCGATCTTGGAGTTGGTATATTTAGCTAGGGGTGGTGTTGTGGGTGCAGCCCCACAAATGGGTGGGTGTTTGGTGGTGAAGCCTCCCATATGGGTGGGTTGGATTTACTTCAGTTTTTGTTTTTTGTGGAGCTGAGCAAGTGTCTTATTTCCTGGAGTTCCTGTTTGGTGATCTGAGCATTCGTTGAATAAAGATTTCTGCAATGTCGTCTCAACATTTCATGATTTGGGTAAGTGGGTTTTTGATTATATCAAGTAGACCTATATATATATATATATATATATATATATATATATATATATATATATATAGAAACATGACTGAAGTCCGAGGACTGGAAGAAACTGACAAGAAAGGCAAAAAATGAAGACTGAACCAGAGCTAGGACTGTACAGCCAAAGACAAAACCTGGTGGCTTTAGTACTTTTTTCTTTTAAAAGTAGAATTTCTTCAGAAAGTAAGATCCAAAGTATGAGAACTATGAATGAAAACACGACCTCCATTGACCAATTTATGGAATCAGTTCACAAAAACTTTATGTCCAGTATCCAGTGAGAATGCATTTCCAAAATAGATGTAACTTACTTCTTAAATTAATGGGTGTATGACAGCCAATAGGGTTAGACATGTTTAGGCAAGGGTAACCATTGTATACTATCCAATGAGAATGCATATGCAAAATAGATGTAACTTAGCTCTTAAATTAATGGGTGTATAACCACCAATAGGGTTAGACATATGTAGGCAAAGGTAACCTATGGGGTCTGAGAGGTGGCTGATAGAGGTGACCAATGAGAAAAGGGACTGTGACTGTAAAGGGATTGGAGAAAAGGAACCCACCGCAGGTAGGTGAGCATATGGTTGGACAGGGACCCGGCAAACTTCGAGCATGTTACCTATACCATTAGAGTATGCATTTGATGTTGAGACTTTCATTTAGACCTAGGTACATGTCTGCTCTGAGAGGGAGTTGCCATTTCAACTTCTTCACTTCGAACAGTGTTTCTTTATCCCCAATAAAGGGTCAACTTGATCCAAAATCAGGAACTTGAACAGTTGGAACCCCACACAAGTCTGGCTGTGTTTAGCCAGTGGATTTTTGTTGTCCTGGTTTCTGATAACACCGTACATTATTTTGATGGGTTCAGAATACTTCCTGGAAGTTTTTCCCATGTAGAAATGGGAGCAGACTGTGCAGTGGACAGCATAGACGATGTGGTTGGAATTTTAGTCAAAATATTTCTGAAAGGAGACTTTACTTGGCTGCAAGGGGACCTGAAGGAGGGCTCCATATGGAGTTATTGGCAGGCAATGCATTTGCTACAAGGAAACATGCCTGTGACTGGGGCAGGGGAGGAGGGGGGAGTAGACTTGAAAGAGACACCTAATGTCTTAGTTCTTTTATAGTGGAAAAGTGGCCAGTTCTTTAGTACAGGGGCTAGATCCCTGCTACTGTTGATGATGTCCCAATTCTGAATGAGGATGTATCATGCCCTGATTGATAGGCAGTGGGAAGCTGATGGCCTTGTTGAATGAGTCCCCTGCCTGATTTTGCATGGGAGGGGGAATATTCAGCCTAGCCTTGAGGATGGGTCTGAACTTATTGTTGTTTGCCATGGACCTCACTAAGGTATCGGTGGACTAATGATCTGGGGTAGTTCCTGTCTATGAACAGGTAGGCCAGGATATTGTTTTCATGGAGGAAATCTCTGTCATTGCTGATGATGCAGAAGAGGCGAATGAACTTACCCCACACAATGTTGGCTTTCATGAAGCCTGGGTGCTGGATGTTAAATCTAGGTAATTGCTGTGTAAGGTGATCTTCCGGAACAGGTTGTACTGAAAGGCTGGAGAGAAGGTGTCTAAGGTTATTTCTACATCTAAGAAGTTACTGTTTGCTCTAATGTTGGAGATGGTGAAGGAAATGAAGCTATAGCTATCCGAGACTGCTTGGAGGAAGTCATTGAGTTCAGACCTGGTGCCTTGCCAGATGAAAAAGATATCATTTATAAGCATTTTACAGAGTCTGCCAAGGTGGAACCCAAACCAGGAAGGTGTATTAGGGACTGTTGTTCCCATGCACTTAGAACAGGTTCATGTAGGCAGGGGCCATAGATATATATACATAGATATATATATATCTATATCTATATATATATATATATCTATATTTAAAACTAAACTAAAACACTACCTAACCAACCACTGGCTTTGCTCTTTTTCCTCTTTCTATCTTATACAAATGTCCTAAGTTCTGTGTTTGCTTGTATATCCATTACCTCCATGCCTATTCCTAAATATTCTGTAACAGACTATCAGTTATGGGTGAATATGTGTTTGTATTTGACAATTTACTGTTAATTATCATGTAGTAGATAGTAGAGCTTTTCCTTGCCTATTCCTAAATATTGGCCTCCACTGAAAATGGACATGTATCCAGCTGGACAGCCAGTAACAAAATGTAAAATAAATAAATAAATAAATAAATAAAATATTATATACATATATATATATATATATATATATATATATATATATATATATATATATATGTGTGTGTGTGTGTGTGTGTGTGTGGTATTCTGAACTAGCAAATGCATTACAAACTTTTTGAAGAAAATGAATGCATTTCCATTGATACTATAATTCATCTCATTCTTTTAGGAATAAAAACACCAACCATTTCCAGGCTGAAATTAACATTTTGCTAACTGAATAGAAACTTCAGTTCTTGTATTTAACATACATTTATAGTGACAAAAACCCGTAAACATTCTATCTGACGTAGAAGCCATAAAGAGCAGAAAAACTTAAAATATTTCTAGAAGATTAGTTTCTGTGTTTCCATGGTTACTCTTCTCCTAACTTCTTCTTATCTCTTCTTCAGAACCGAATCTCCTGCAGTTCACATTCAATGACTGTATCAGCCTGCCCTGA
The DNA here is from genome assembly GCF_019279795.1 of Protopterus annectens. Taxonomy (NCBI): domain Eukaryota; kingdom Metazoa; phylum Chordata; order Ceratodontiformes; family Protopteridae; genus Protopterus; species Protopterus annectens. The sequence goes on from NC_056744.1 coordinate 288,277,768, forward strand.
ATACCTCAGGGCTCAGCTCTCTTCCATGCTAGTGATCTGTATTCCTCTTGGCTTCTGTGAATGTAATCTCCTGCCTCTGCTAACTTCTCTTGTGAGGTCCCCCTCATCTTTTCTCTTTGTAAACTCAATGACCTGTCCGTCTCTACATCTGATAACTTCTGTGAAATCTCCCCTTGGAGACACCAGAATCACATTATTCTAACATGTGAACATGTCTCCCTTTGGAGAGACCAAAGTGCCCTCTGCTCTGACAGGCAAATGACAATATCTTGGTTCTCCAAATGTTCCTTTAAGAGTACCACCCTTCTGTTATGTTACTAGAAGCCATGACCTCCTCCTGTATTTCAGACTGGGTCACTATGCTACAATGTATAGAATTATGTGCTGACATCTTGAACAGACTCAAGTATTTGGTTTTACAAAATTAAAGACAAAAAGAGTGCCATTAATTGACATACTTCTGATGACGCTACTAAGATGAGGTGACTTGCACTTCCAAATATTCACTTTCTTGTGTAAAGGCTAAACGATTATTAAAAGCTGTATCATCTAATGAAATAACTCATACAAAAATGCAGTGAAGTGAAATTCAGGATATAGAACATACTATTCATTAAGAAAACGCACCATTAACTAGTAGAGTGCATCTCCAATAAAGGTGACCTATTATGTGTGTAGAGATCAAGAATGTTACCTTATAATCACCAAATGAGATCAAGGTGTAACCTGGGATAATGACAGGTTCAGTCACACAACACATGATACAGGAGGATTCATCTACAAAAGCATAGAAGATTCACTTACAGCATTTTAACAAGTGTTACGCCCCAGTGATAGTGAAATGCGTTTGTCAAAAATGGACTAAGAGGAACCTCTATCACATTAAATCACATTAACCAGTATCATTAATCTAGTGCTGGAAAAATACAGGAGCACATTTCTATAGATCTACCTGAATCCGCACTCTTCTAATTAAAACAACTTCTTAGAGGGGCATGGAAAGCATCATCTCAAAAAAAAAAAATCTTGAACACAAACTCTCTAACGTTCTCAGAATTACTGATCATAACTCATTAAGTTCTACATATCCTACTTATCTTTGCTTTCAGATGTCAGCTTATATCATGGCAATATTCTTATGCCTTTCTGTATGTATATACTTGATTAAATTAAATCTCATGCCAAGGCTGTTTTTTAAGAGTCATAGGTTCATAGGTGTTTACTAGACTAATGACCACAAGGGCCTTTTTAAGCCTAGACATGCATCCCAAATCTCTGACAAGTTCTGATACCCTTGATAAGTGTAAGCATGGGCCTGGGAGATGAACCATTTACAGGTTACCTCTATGCATTAGAGATATAGGTGCCAAACCAGGGAAGAATTTCTGGTTTCCCATCCAATTGTCCAAGTTGCACTTTAATTGGGTTAGGGAAGAACTGTGCTTCACATGGATGGGGAGCCTGTTCCATAGACAGGGATACATACCTATATCTCCAAGAGGTTCTATTTATATTACAGGCAAGGTTTAAGTCTTTAGAATGGGTAATTCTGATGCTGCTTGTTTTGTGGATATGCAGGAGGGCCATCAGAGTGGGGTTTGACAATGCCCTGTGTGCCAGGCATAGATCTCCCCTCAAAAGCCTGTAGGAGACAGAATACAGAGATAGGGCCTTGAGGCAGTCTGCATAGGATAAATTAAAAACATAGGACATATTACTTAAGCCCTGTATTTTTTAGTGAGGAACCTCTGTGGACATTCCTGTTGTTGGATATGCCTGGTTAGGTACATGCCAAAGAGGGCATTGTACTCAATGATAGGTCTGATGAATGCCGAATACAGTGGAACAATGACTTCCTTGGACTTAGATGCCATACCTCTGTTTATAAGTTGCACAACATAGAATGATTACCTCACCACTGTAGACATGTGATGATCAAAGGCTAGATTACTATCTATGGCTGTCCCTAAGTCCCTGACTACTGGGTCAGATCTAAGGGGTGTGTTGTCAGTATGATAGTTACCAGGGATGGATGACTTCCCAAAGGATACTATTATGCATTTCTTGGCATTTAGTTTTACTCCATGGCTCTGACACCAGTTGTTTGTCTGTGTCAGCCCCTCCTGGAAAACATTTGTGTAACCGTGAGATTAAATGACACCTCCTAATTTACAATCATCTGCAAATTTAGTCAGCCAGAGACCACTGAGACTGGCCTTGATTCTGAGAAGTAAATGCCAAAAAGCAGTGGTCCAAGGACTGATCCCTGAGAGGCTCTACTTGTGACTGGCCTCTTTGTAGATTCTGGCCAATTAAAACTTCCGGGGTCCTGTCTGTGAGCCAGTTGGCTATCCACTGGGTGACATACAGGTTTGTACCTAATCTCTTGAGTTTGTCAACAATACCCAAGTGGGGTATTATGTCAAATGCCTTGGCCAGGTCAAGGTAGGCAGTGTGAACAACTTTGCCCAAATCTAGTGCTCTGCTGACCTTCTCAAAGATGTCTACCAGGTTGGGTAGGCATGATCTGCTCTTTATGAAACCAAACTGGGTTGGGTCCAGTATATGGATGTTTACTATATCTCTTTTGATCATCTTCATGATAATTCTTTCCATAGCTTTACATATAAGACTAGTGAAACTTATGTGTCTGCATTTTTTGTATATGGCCCAGCTTTGTGCAGAGGGATGACTGTTGCCTTTCTCCATTCTTGAGGCACGAAGCCTGTTTAGAGGCTACAGTTAAATAGTAATTCCAAAGGCCCTGATAGGTCATATATCATGCTATCAAAAAGGCATCCTGGGATATTGTCTGGGCCTATTGATGCAGTGTTCTTGATCTTAGAAGAGAGCATTAAGAAACTGTTCCCTAATGATAGTAGGATGAGTTATATTTGATGATATTTCCTGAGGGAATGTTGAGGAGAAGAGAGGGGTAAAGTTGGAGCTGAATTTATCAGCCAGGAGGTTTGCTATATCTTTTGGCTTAGTATAGGTGGCTCCATTTACAATGACCTCTGCACACAATTGTGTATTGCCTTTGAGGTTGTGGATATAGCTAAAGAATGCTTTGTGGTTGTCCTTGGCCTGGGAGGCCAAACTTACCTCAAATTTGGCTTTGGTAGACTTTATTTGTCCTCTCATTTGTTTGTTTAGTTTTATGAGAGTGCTTTTATCCTGCTGTGTGCTGCACCTCCTAATTTTTGCTATGATTTTCTTCTTCCTGTTATACAGCTAATTGATTTTGTGATTCCACCACGGTGGCTTGTTTTTTAGTTAGTTCTGTACTTCTTCCTGGTGGGTACAGCTGGCTCTATGCAGCTATTAACATGCATGTACAGGGTTTCATTGAACAGTTCTGCATAGGCAGAAGTGTTCTCAGGGTTTATGGGGGCTTGAAATTTTGCCAGGTTCTCACTTAATAGCAGGAGGTTAGCCTTAGAATAGTTCTTGAATATTCCAGGTTTAGCCGGGTGTCCAGGTTTTACTTTTACTTCAAAGGAGACCATTTTGTGGTCTGATCTTACCAGGGAAGGCATTACAGTAGGGGGTGTGCAGCAGTCTCCCATATTAGTGAGGACCAGATCCAGTATGGTTGCACACCTGGTTGGTGTATTGACTATTTGGTTCAGGGAGTTTGTGTCAACAAAATCCAGGAATCTCTGTGCATGTACGTTTGGTGTCGTATAGGATTCCCAGTTAATAGTGGGGTAATTAAAGTCACCCATGAATATGGTATTGGGTTGGATGGTTAGTGTTTCTAATAAGTTTAAATACATGGTATGGGTTTCCTGGGTCATAGAGGGGGACCTATAGCTTGCAAGGAAGTGGTATTGGATTTTACCTATGGTGATTTGAGCATGGATCAGCTCAAGTGCATTGTCCTGTTTGACCAGCCTTGAAGTATATTTATTTTTGATGTAACTAGAGACACCTACACCTTTAATCCCTGGCTGTGAAGTAGCTGGCTTAAATATGTGGAAGGCATTAAAACCTTGCACTGTTGGTGTGCTCTCTGCGGCTTTAAACCATGTCTCAGTGACCGCACAGACATCAGCATTTTATAGGGTAAAGATAGCTTCTAGGGAGTTGAGTTTTTTGTTTAGACACCTAGCATTGAGCAGTAATACCTTTAGAATTTCTTGGTTTTGATTTGCTATGTCGGAAGTAATTTCAGTCCCCGGTAAAGCAGCATGGTCTGTTGACCATCTCCTTCCATGCTGGCAAATATTGCACCCCCTTACAATGACACCAGAAATTAAGCCAATTATTAATGTCAATCATCTTTTGTTCGTATTGTGGCATCATCCTTTGAGAAGGTAAAATGCTGTTCAATGCTAGGCTCACACCATCCTGAGACCCATATTCCGAGAGCTTCATGATGTCTCTCTTCATATAGTCTGGGGAGGTAAATCTCAGGTCATTTACTCCCACATGGACTATGACTGAGTCATACTGATAATTGTGGTCCAATGACCTGAGTGCATGTGTAATGTGATGAATCCTAGCCCCTGATAAGCAACTGACTGTAACTTCCTCTTTATTCAGTCTAGTGAGAGGGAGATCAGTGTGTCTCACAATGGAGTCTCCAATGACTAGAATGTTTCATTGTGTGGTAGCTTGCCTTATGGGCTTAGTGGTAGAGGCTCCATGAGATATAGCTCTATGTGTTGATGTGGGTGTTGTCTTGAAAGAGTGCATTTGGGGATGCTTAGGGCATTTTTATGAGTACTTCTTCTAGGAGGTCTAGCAAGTTTAGGAAGGTTACATGTAAGTGCCTCAGCATATGCGGGTCTATATGTTTGCTTTGAATTTGGCATGAGAGGTGCAGCATGTGTACTACTGACAACCTTATTGACATTAGCAGTACTTTTATGTGAGAGCATTCATTCATTTCATATGCCTTAATAATTATTGCATGACATCTGTTATAGAAGATTTTAACTCTTGTAATAGTTACAAAAATTTTAGAATCAAATTGAATCTGCATAATAATAGGGACTTCAAACAAATTATTGTTATGCAAATGATCAATTAATTTATAATTATCAAGATTTCATTTTAGTACACTACATATTATCTCATAATAGATTTATACAATTCAACAGTCAGAGTTTATTATACATGGGACACAGAGTTTTTACTGCTTAATATATTTTTACTGAGAAAAAATAGATTGAATATTTAAGTTTTAAAGATGTGCAATTGTAAAATAATGTCATAACTCAGAAACAGTTTTACACACTTTCCAGCAGTGTGATACTCTGAACACAACTATAGTAATAAGTTAACATACCTTTTGGACTGTGGAGACTGCCTCCTTCCCAGGTTTCCTGACAGTGAGGGCAAAGATATACACCTTACCCATCCTCAGTAAGTCCCTGCTGACAGTGAGCCTCCCTTGGTGTTGGTTAGCAAGAGGAAGGTAGGGAACAGAGGATTGGTTCTAGGACAGAAAACAAGACAGGCTTTGTTCAAAAAATTAAAATATATGTGAGTTTCAGATGAAAATTCCATCTGAACCATAAACAGTTCTTTACAGAAATTTAGTAAGATGGCAAATATCAATTAAAAAACTGTGACTAAACACTTTCTAGCAGTAAAAATAATTTTAATTCTATTGAATCTATTAACAGTAATTTTCAGTAAATGTGAAGAATATTTTCAATTGCCAGAAAATAAATGTGAAATGTCCTCATTACCTCTAGCTGTGCAGAAAACTCTAAACACTTAAAAAATTAGATATTACAATAATATTGGATAGTTTCCTCACCATGACATGCAGTGACATGATCCTTCTTTCACACATGAGAGTGGACACATAGATATATGGTCAGACTTCTTACCATGATGTCATTTTTCAAAAATCTTTCTAAAATTGATTCCTGATCTATAAAATAGAAATGGTCTATCTCGTAAAGCATTAGTCAAGCTCTGTATAGAAATATAGTTACTCTGATTCCTCTATAATATTGATTTAACTTCCTTGGTAGCACTACTAAAATTGCATACCAATGCCCTAGAAAATTTTTTTAGATTACCATTGTTTTTCTGCCCATATTAATGAATAAGTACCACTTCACTACACATGGTTCTTGTAACCCCAAGACCATGTATTAACACCGGTCTATAAAATGTGGACCTGCGTATAACAACCTCATCCTTTAAGCTATCATCCAGTTCAGTAGGATGCTGTCTATAGAAAGACATCTTACTCAAAACCTTGGTTTCATTATGAAACCTACTATCATCAATAGTAAGAAGTGAAAACCTAATAAATTGGCTTTTGATCACATTTCTCTTCTGCCAGGGTGGATGGTAGCTTTTATAGTGTAGTAAACTATTTGAGCAAGTTTCTTTCCTATAAACTGATGAAGTAAGCCACTGTTTGATAAAATCCTTATCAATGGTCACATCCAAAAAATGAATCTCATTTTTGTCACACACTGACCTTTAAACACCAAAAAAGAAGTTGCAATATTAACATACTTCAAAAACTCATCTACCTGCTCTCCATTGCCTAACCATAAAATAAAACTGTCATCCAAAAATCTCAAGAACTTTTTAATGTAAATTACAAAGGCGGATGATAAAAACAAAATGTTTTTCCCACCACCATAGGTATAAAATAATCCAATTCAAAAAATGCAAACTATTTAACAAAATTAGCTCCATGTCTTCCACAGCAAGCTATAGTGTATTGTGGGTTAAGTTAACCCCATTGACGAGAGCTTCATTAAACCATTGCAGCCCTTCTTGATGAGGATAACTAAAAACAGGTATTTAATGTCAATAACCAAAAAAAAAAACTTTATCAAAACCATTTTGGTACAATTCATCTAAAATGTCCCGTATCCTTGAGAACAAGAGGTTTAACAACAAAGAAGGATTTCAAAGTGGTGTCCACAGATTTCGCTAAAGGTTCATAGGCAGATTCTGTTGGTAGGTTATTTATTTAATCTGTTGCTTGGCAATGGTTACTACTGTGTCACAAGAGATGTTTGAACATGAGAAGATATCATCTGCTCCAGTAGTTGGGACTCCCATGGCCTGTGGTTCTCCCTCTGACTTTTCTGTGTTGATTGGTTTGATTTCTCAGCTTTCAGGGAAGTCAGATGGACTTCTTCAAGGCAGTATGGACATCTGTAATAAATGTTGCACCCGGCAAGAGGATACAGGATTCCGGTAGAGTGGTCTGCATTACAAATGAACAGTACCATTCTCTGTCTAGTCATTTTATTAACATTCCTAAGAGTAATTGTGTTGATAGTTGCAAGTTGCCTGATTGTACCACCGAGAAGGGGATTACCACTGGAGATATTTTTGTTACCCAGGTAGCTAGATCTATGGTAAATACTGCATTGAGGATGACTATCACTGGTGGGTCAGTACATAATGCCACACCGATAGCTGGTTTACATAACTGTCTCAGTTAACCATCAGAATTCCATTTAGACAATCAGAAAACAATGACACTTTAAGGCAAAAGATTACCAGATTGCAGAAACTTCATTTACAATACAGAAAACTGCAACTGGACAATTTATATTGCAATTTGTTAAATATCGTAATGGTTTAAAGGAAGGGTCAGTACTGCATAATGAACTGTTAAACTTTTTTGATGATATAGAGTTTGAGTTTATGGATATGTTGCACAGTGGTAACAATCATACCATGAAAGAACTACAGAAAGACATAAAACAACTACAGGATGAAATTATTTTAGGATTTGCTGTTTCTTACTATGGAAGACAAATTTAATCAAACTCTTTTTATGGTCAACATAGAATTTAGAGTGATATAAGAAGAAATGAGAAGAAACTAACTAGAGATTGCAAACAGTATCAAACCAACTGAGCATACCCACATCCTTTTCCTGGAAATAAGTCTAAGCAGGTTTCCCCTGAAACCAAGATATATATATATATATATATATATATATATATATATATATATATATATATATATATATATATATATATATAAAATTAGGATAACTAATATGGTAACCATGGAACATAATGGAAACTTTTTTTAGAAGAAATCACCATCCCACAATGGTATTCCAGACTACAGAACAAGAACAACACTATTCATCAGCTGCAGGATACAGGACTGCAGTTCAACAGGAACAGTGATTGGATTAAGAATTATTGACCTGAGGAGATGATCGACCAGCTGGGGTCAACAGAGGAGATATATTTTTTCTCACCACCCATGGATCAAGGAACTGTTTTTGAGTTTAAAGGCTTTAAGATTTATAATTACAGTCAACTAGGCATTACACCAGTTTATGGTGAATTATTTAGTACAGGATTTACTGTTATGCCAGGAAATAGGTTTAATCTAGTTGAAAATATACTAGATTTAAAATTATTGATACATAAGTTAAATATGGCATTCTTTTTTAAAGTCAAGCATTATTTGTTTGGTGGAGGTGGCACATTACAAAGATCTAGTTTATTAAACCTCCACTATCTATCACATTGTCTGTATGCATTTGAAGCAGCATGTGAGAGAGAATTGAGGACTTTGAAGGCAGGTTATACTAGGCACAATTTAACTATAAATAAATGGAAATTGTTAAATGACTTGAGTAAAGACCAAGCCATAAGAATAATGAAACCAGACAAAAGAGGTGGGGTGGTACCGATGGGCAGTTTTATGTATTCACAGAAAATGTTATAATATCTTAACACCAGTGTTTTTTGTCAGTGTGAATAAGAAAGAGATCAATATAGCCTACCATGGTATAGACCTTTGACCACATATCTTCAAAAGGTATGCTTAACTGTAGAGCTTATGCCCAGTATAGATTTTTAGGTGAAGGTGTGAATTTGATATTTTCCTAAACCCATTTATCCTAATGGGAAAATTATTGTAACACAAAGGGGTGGTTTATCTTGCACTGTGTATTTTATGCTTGGCTTTTTATGTTGGAAAATTTGAAAAAAGCTCTAAAAACACAGATATATCAGAATGTTTATGCTATTAGGAAGAAGGGGATCTACTTCAGTTTGTCAAAAACCCTAATCATTGAATACCTTTTTGTCAAACCCTATTCGTTGAAGCCTCACTACATTGAACATGCATTTCAGTGAAAATGTTCTCAGGGAAAATAAACAGTGGGGCATCATTGGGAATTTGCTCTCTCCCCCTCTGCAGTGTGATCTCAAAGTTGGTATATTTTGTTATTGGGGTGTGGGGGATGCAGCCCCCCCCCCACCTGGGTGGGTTTTAAATTTTGTTGTTTTTGTGATGCTTGCTTGGTTGGCCAAGTGTTTTTTCCCCTGGGAAAATGTTTGTTTAAATGCACATTTGATGGCGCGAGTCTTCAATTAATAAGGTTCAAAAAAAGGTATTTGATAAATAGGGTTTTTGACAAAGTGAAATAGATGCAAATTAACAATGCTTTAGCACTCCAGGAAATGTCATGATTAAAAAAAAAATACTTTTTTGGGTTAGAAAAGATGACACAGTTTGATGGGAGAGTAATGGTCAGCATATGTGGAAAAGGGGGAATTATACTGCCAAGTGTTACTAGATTCCAGAAATTCCCTGGTATTAAAGATTGACTCTCAATCAACAGTCTGATCCTTTTGAAAAGGATGCAGATTTAGTAGTATTTTTACTTTTAATGTGGAGTAGATAGGTCACATTAAGCAATATTACAGAATGTTATTTTGTATGGGCATTATAATTTTTAAGTTTATTTAAATGATTGATTTTCTATTTATTGCACTGTTATTTATTATATTTATTACATTTGACTAGAACTGTTAATGTTTAATTGCTTTGATAACAGAATGTCTTTCATTTTTGACACTAGATGGCAGTATTTTACTGTTATTTAATGGAGTTTATGACGAGGGAGTTTTAATCTGATGAAATTCTCTTTACAATAGTCAACAAAACTGTTCATTCTTTAATGTCAGAAAGGAAGCTCCTGACAAAACACATCTAAATGCTTATCTTTTTAAGCTTTGTGGTGACATAGTCAGAGATTAAGCTTTGCAGGCTACACCTCTTCTTTATCAAGTTTCATTTCAGGATAACAAACAAGAAAATCATCTGCTTCACTTCAGCTCAACAGGTAGGAGAAAGTCAAACAGCTTCTTTTCAGCGTAACAGTAAAATAACACTGAACACACTTTTGCTTGATATAATACCTTAAAATTCACGGTCTCCAGCCCACAAACTGGGAAAAAAAGAATATTATCCAGGTGGTTTTAGCACTTGATTCAATTCTTGCATAGTCCTTTAAAACAAGCTTCTGTGTTTCAGCAATGTACCTTGTAGTCAGAAAATGCTCCCAAAAGATTCTTTTCCATCAGCTGACTCAATTATCAGCCTCTCCTGACCCCCGCACCTGAAATACACTCTGAAAATTTAGAGTGAAGAGCAGCTCGTTCCAAAGCGGCAGTGTGGGTCCTTCACTTAATGAAAAAGAACAGTTATCACCTGTCACCTAGCATTCAAAAAGCACCCCGTTTTTACAGTAATCTCCTGATTTAAATGGAGGATAAGAGTTTCTTTCTGCTAATATCTGTCTGAAGTTTTTGTACTTTAACTTGCTTCCAGAATGCTTTCTAGTAACACACTTTCTCCAACTGTGTCTCTACCCCTTAAAAAGGATCAAACCTTTTTAAGATAACAGTATCCAAATACACTGCAAGGGCTCAGGAGCTATACTGCAGTGAGTACATAGCATTCCCTGTGCTCTGTTACAGATCCTTCCCAAGAGGTCAGACCCGTGGGGTTGAGTGACCTGTATTACAGTATCATCTTTACAACTGGGTCTGTGGTGAACTTCATAATAAAATGTTGCAAATTGAGAACTCAGCTTGTCACCCTGGACAAATAAAGTCTTTCAAAGCCAAATCTGAGTTAAATTTGGCCTCTCAGGCCAAAGACATCCACAAATCATTCTTTATCTGTGTCCGCAAGCCCAAAGGCAATAGACAGTTGTGTTCAGAGTTCATTGTTAATGGACCCACCTATACTGAGCCAGAAGATATAACAAACCTACTGGCAGACAAATTCATCTCTAACTTTACTTCACTCTCCCCTCAACCTCCCCTCAGGAAATACCAAAAATATAACTCCTACTCCTATTACTAGGCAATAAGTCCTTAATGTTGCTTCTAAGGCCAAGAACACTGCACCGATGGGCCCAGACAATATCCCAGGATGCCTTGTAAATAGCATGAAACATGACTATCAGGCTTCTGGAATTATTTAAGTGTAGTCTCCAAACCATTTTATGCTTTACAAATTGAGAACAGTAACAATCATCACTCTTCACAAGGGTGAGCTATCACCTGACCCCGGAAACTGAAGACCAATTAGTCTAACAAGTCTAATATGCAAAGAAATGGAACAAATTATCATGGAAGTGATAAAAAAAACATAGGCAGCCTTCAGGCCCTGGACCCAACTCAGTTTGGCTTTGTCAAGGGAAGGTCATGCCTACTTAACCTGGTGGACTTCTGTGAGAAGGTCATCGAGGCAATGGATGAGGGAGAAGCCAGTGTATATCACCTACCTGGACCTGGCTAAGGCATTTGATATAATACCCCACTTGGGTATATTTGACAAACTCACCAAAATGGGCATAAACCTCTACATAACTCAATGGATTGCCACCTGGGAAGTCTGGATTGGTGAGACCCCCACTATTAAGAGACCGGTCACCACTGAGGTACCACAGGGTCCTATGCTGGGACTGCTCTTATTTGACATCTACCTCATGAAAATAAAAGCTAATGTCAAGGGCCTTTGACTGACAAAGTTATCAGATGACTGCAAATTGAGAGCTATCATAGATTCCCCCATGACAGCAACATCTTACAAGAGAGTATAGCATTGACAAATAACTGGTGACAATGTCATGGATTAAAGTTCAATGCTAAAAAATGCATTATAGTGCCTTTTGGCAAAAATGGCCACCTAGGCTAAAAACTTCATCAATACGACACTCCTAAAAGCTGACCTGGTAGTCAGGGATCTCAAAACATATGGAGACAGTTATCTGGCCTTTGACCAACATGTGACAAAGGCAGTGAGAAAAGCATTCCATGTCACTCAACTTATAAGTAAGGGCATGGCATCCAGTTCCACGGAAGTCATAGTACCACTTCATTCGGGCCTTATCAGACCCATCATTAAGTATAATGCCCCCTTCAGCATGTAGCTGACCAGACACATGCAACAGCTGGAACACCCACAAAGGTTCCTTATCAGGAGAATTCAGGGAATAAACACATTGTTCTATACAAATTGCCTTACTGAGAGGTGATCTATACCTGGCATACAAGGCATATTCAGACCCAGCTCTGATAGACCTTTTGCACATCTGCAGAATGAATAGCATCAGAACCCCTAGATCCAATAATTAAATTTTTCTTGTGGCATAAATAGGACATGTTGATGAGAAAGACATTTGTCTTAGAGGATCCCTATGCTCTGGAATAGGCTCCCCAGTCATGTGAAGCAGAATTCATCTCTAACCCTATTAAGTATAACCTTGACCAATTTATAGGAAATCGGATTTTCACCCTAGGTCTGGTCCCTATGTCTCCAATAGACAAAGGCAGACAGTAAATATGCCCAAACAATCTTCCCCACATAACCTTTAGAAACCTCCTAACTGACATACCCTCTAATAAATGTTCATAATACATAGGGACAAATTTGGGTTGCGTTGTGTGGCTAGGCTTATAAAGGCCCTGGTGGTCATTATTCCAGTATATACTTATGAACTTATGAATGCAACAGCTACACAGTGGCAAAATAGTCCATTTCTAAAAGAATGCAACATCCATAAATTGTTTAATTAGTTGTATTTTAAAAAGCTTCTGACCTGTTTTTCCATCTGCCAGTAGTACTCCAGGCTTGAATCCTCTTCTTTCCCAACATCTGGATCATATGATTTTGTTCCATCGAGCACAAGGTCCTCAAAGATAGAGCAGATCCGATTAAATCCTCCTGTGATGACAGCAACAAGTTTGCTCTGGTGCACAGTGATGCCTACAACTGCTGTCTGAGACAGTGGGGTGTCCTGAAGTCTGATGGTAAATCGAAGACAGTGAGAGCCAACACCCAGGGTAAGCCTTGGAAGAATCAGTAATGGCCCTGCTGTATCCACATTCCCTAAATGAATCTGGTTCACGTGTAGCATATTCATGCAGTCAGACTGAAACACTTCCCATAGGTACACTGCCCGATAGGCAGTGCACCGCTTCAGATCTACAATGGCTTCAAAGTAGTTCACCTGTGATCTTAGAATTGTGCCAGTAGGGGCTGAGAGAGAGACATGTGGTAGAGTGCACTTAAGGCTTGCTACAGATATTGTGAGCATAGCAACAGCAAAACTAATGTTATTGTATGCTTTCACTTCAATCTGATAATCACCGGGATTTCTGTACTGGTGAATGACAGTGCTGTTATGATTATCATATGCATCATCTGAGTCTCCAAATTTCCAGACATAGTAAATATTACTGCCAGTTTTCACTGTGACTTGGAACACAACCACTTGGTTTGTAAAAACACGGGTGTCATTAGTTGTGAGCTTTGCAGCAGTAACTATTTCCTGCACTAAAATGGCTTCCTGTAACCAGCTGGAACATAAACCATTGCTTGCTTCTATTCTAATCAAGAGGTGCCCACTACCAAATGGTGTATAAGAGGTTGTCTTGCCTTTGGCTTTCACATCTGGATAGCCAGACAGATGAAAAAGCCAGCTGTAGGTAACATTTAGCCCTGCTTTTATTTCAGCAAGTAACAACAACTCTTTTTTAACTTCCATGGCAGAAGGGCAACAATTTGAAAGATGAAGTCCTTCAACTTTCTCTGTCACTAAGACATTGGTGGAAAATAGCTGACTGCTTACATTATTTGCTGCAGTTACCAACACATGATGCAAACCAACAGTCGGAATAAAAGCACAGTAAGTGTCATTCAAGAGTTTGTGGGCTACATGCAAAGAAGTGAAATTGAGAAAGAATGCTGGATCAGTCCCCTGTCTGACATCAAAATGGAAAGTAACTGGATCACCAAGACATGTAGCATTTTTGTTCAGGGTGACTGTGAAGCCCTCTATCCTGTTCTGAACAGTAATTACCTTAGTGACTGATTTCCAGCTTACATCATTAGAAGCATTCAGACTGAGTTCATAAAGTCCAGGATCTTTGAATGAATATGACATCACCTGGTTGCAAAAATAGTCTGTGAATTTGCTCAGTAGTGTCCACTTCCACAAAATGTCAGTTCCTTTTTCTACCTGACCATGAAATTGCACTGATGTGTTTGATGGAATAGATAATGGCTGTGTAGTATTGAATACATAAAAACTCACTTCTGATATCAGTTCTTGTATTTTCATTTCAGTTGAGCCATTAAATGATCCAAGAGCATTTGTAACTGTTACACTGATTACCTTAAATCCAGCGGCATAAAAAACATAAGACAATGTTGAAGAGTTAGTCTCTAAAGGAACTTGACCTGCCCCTAAGTACCAGATGTATCTAAGATGTGACCCAGATGACACTGCAATGGTGAAGTTGATGGGGATCCCAACAGCTACACAGTTTGCACTTGCGTAAATTTTTACTCCATTAACAGGTTCGACAACCACAATTGTGATGCTGTCAGAGATTTTACCTAATGCATTCTTTGCTGTCACAGTTATTACTAATTCACCTGCAGATTCTGGTAGAAAAGTAACAGAATGACCCTCTTCTGTAAACACAACACTTGAGCCTTGCAGTATAGTCCACTGAAAGCTTACATTTGAGCCTTGAGCAATAAAAGCATTTAATGTGAAGGCTTGCTTGATGGCAATATATTTTGTTTTAATCAAATCAGCACTAACAATCTTCAGGGCATCTATCTTCTCCAGGATGATGACGCTATGATCAAGTTTCTCCTGGCTGACAGGATTTCTGGCTATAACAGAGACAATGAAGACACCTGGAGTATTGAAAACATAGCCAAAAGCAGATTTCTCTTCATGGAAATTCTGCAGTTCAGATGCTGACCATAAATAATGAACATCACTTCCTGTAGCAACAGTTGCTCTAAATGTGACCTCCTCCATAACCTGGCAAACTGTGCAGTCAGAACTTAAATTTAATCCAGTGATAGGAAACAAGACAACTACATGCATATCATTCTCTTTACTGCTTACCAAGTTTTCACCAAGCACTCTAATAGTAAATCCTCCACTACTATTAAACCTGTGAACAGGGCTCTCTCCATCTTTTGGTGAACTTCCATCTCCAAAGTCCCATTTGAAAATGACATTAGTCGCAGAATTTACTTCTGCTCTGAATCCATATGTTCTGTTAACTACTAGAAATTCTGTATTGTTACCATCATGAAAGAGAGAGAGAGTCTTAATTGGTCTCTCAATTGTGATTAAAGATGAACTGTTTTCTTCACTTACTCGGTTTTGGACAGACACACTTACCAGATAGACCCCCTTCTGCACATATGTAAATGTAATTTCTTGGGTACTAATTAAAGGTGGTTCTCTGATTCCAAAATCCCAGTGATATGTATAATGATGGAGTATATCAGGTCTTGGTTCAACAATAGCAAGGAATCTAGCTTTTCACCAGTTTCAAAGGCAGTCTTTGATGGTATCAGCATTACTGAGAGAATTTTCTCTTCAACACAGATATTTGCTTCAAATGAATCTCTAGTAAATTGACTGTATAGTGTTACACTGAGAGGGTAGTTACCAGGACTGGAGTAAGCCTTGGTGCTGGTAGACTTTCCCTTTTCCAATACTGGTTTACTCTCGTCTCCAAAGTTCCACATAAATTTGACATCTTCCACATGTCTATTAGTTTCAACCATAAACTGTGTCAGCATACCTCTTATGCAACAATTAGTTGGTATAACACGTAGGATTTTTAATTGAAACACTTCTATTGAGATGGATTGTTGGATGCACTTTATGGAACTTTTAGCTGTCACTACTACAGTATAGTTGCCTTTGTGCTCATATTTGTGTGTTACAGAACCATTTCTTAAGTCCGTGTAAGTGATCCCATCACCCATATCAAAGTTCCATCTAATATTGGAACCAGTTTTTACTGTTCCAAAAACCACTGTTTCTGAGCCAAGTTCATTGGGACCACTTGAAGTTATTTCGACACCAGTGACATCTTCTCCAATTACCACAGTCTGAGAGAAGGTAAGGACACTTATGCTGTTGTTGGCCAGCAAGGTTACATTATAGGATCCCCTAGCTACAAACTTGTGTTGAATTGTAGGAAGTGTTATCTTCTCAGCTGGTGAACCATCACCAAAATACCACGTATAAGTGATTCCCTTGGATGAAGGCTGAGAATGAGCGATAAAATCAGCACTTGCATTAACCAAAGGCAAAGATGGAGTCAGGTCAAATCTTAAGGCTGACAAGTAACTGCGGACATTAATTGTAATGTTCACCTCCATCTTATCCCAGGTGTTAAAGGCTGCAACATGAACAGTGTAGTCTCCTAAAATAAAGATAGAAATGACTTTAGTAAAATTTTAGTTGAAACATTGATTTTCTATAATTTTGAGAATATCTATTCCATACAGATCAGTTAAGTTATCCGAAATGCAACAGTATATGATTGGCATATGTGCCAAATATAAAGAGAGTAAATACCTATAGTATACATTTATAGTTCCTGTTAAAAACTCTCATACTTGTTCACTTTGGGACACTAGGAAGAAATGCAGTGAGCTAATGATCAACATGAAAACATGTGATCACCAAATTAACCATCTTCACTGATATATAGGGATAAAGCTCTTGAGTATAGATCAGGTGTTCAGAGTTTGATTAGTGGCTTAGTCAACTGATGGAGCTGGCCACAGAGGATGGGCAGAAGCCACTGTGCATATGCATATAACTGAGTGAGCATGAAGAGTCATGCTACCTGTGGGAAGTAGCAGGGAGCAGAGTTCAGAGAGCTACCACAGGGGGAGTGCTCCACTAAAGGAGGAGTAGATTTCTTTCCATGACCAGGAAGCTGGTCTACTCTCTAACACACAAATTTTGCCATGGAGGTCAAATGGACTGATTGGGCTACCTGGGCAGGAACAAATAGATTGATAGAATCATGACTAGCTGCCCTTATGGACCATTTTAAGCCTAATCAATTTCCTATTTGGTGTTTGAATTAAATGGGCTATAGGGCTATTGCTTAACCCAGATATGCCTGTCTTTCATCCTGTAAAAAAAAAAAAAAAAAAAATTGCCAACTGAATGAAGGTAGAGAGGTAATTGGTCTGGCCGTGTACAGGAAAAAAATGTGTGATTACTAAACTGCATGGGGTCTATGTTTAGCCATTGAATGGAAAAATTGCCGAACAATATTACATCATAAATGCCATTCACCAGGACCTCCTCATGTGGAAAGCTGCTCCCCCACACTCCCCGCTAATTATATATACCAACTCCGAGATCACACTACAGTGCATAACGGGCACATTTCCTTATCCCTCCTACAATGCGATTTCACTTGAATGGCTCGATGAACAGCATGTTCAATGACATACGCCATTTGATGATTTTTCCGTTTGATGGGTGGTCATAGAATTCTTTACTATTTGTGCACTAAGATCAACACCGTGATTGCTTAGGCAATTCCCTTTACTCCAAGGTAAAGAAATCCCAGAGCTAGTAAGTAATAGGTAGGGGGTGGGGAGTCCCGAAACTTAGGTGTATACAAAGTCCTCTGCCACTCCTTAAATATATATTTTCATTTTTTAGACTGCAGTTGATTTTTTTAAGTACCTGAGGTTTCACGTTTATAACTTAATTTCATAGTATTGATTATTAGTTTTTTTTGCATATTTGCCATCGAACTGTTTCTTTGCTTGTGTATTTTTCCCTTAAGTTGTCATTATGTTGTATGCTTAAGTTATAGTGTTTAACTACATCAACAGTAAAATAAATAATGCTGTTACTTATCTGCATTGTCTATGCTTTTGGTAACTATCTTAATATTAAAGTGCTACTATTTTTATTTGTATTTATTTATTTTTGTAGCAACTAGTGTAACTGTTGCATCAATTGTTTAAATGATAAATGCAAAACAATAACCGATACAAAGGCTGGTTTTATGAAACTTAGCTTCTTAGGGTTATTTTAGCATAAAATTAATAACACTGAACACTAACTTTCTCAAACAAAACTTTTTTTTGAAGCAGTAAATATGAAAGACATGACAACCTACTTCCATTCCAACTCTTTGCCTTGTAAACTTCATAGATATTAGTGACTGTCTGTGTCACTCTAAGAGTCAGAGCCAGAGCAAGAAAGAGAATTGTATATTTATGTACTTATATAGTCAGTAACCAGGATAGTGAGCTGACCCCAAAAGACATAGTTTCAGCCACAGCCTGGGAGGAGAGCAATACAAAAGATAAGTAGAAGAGATGCATAATATAAATTGGAATTAAAGATCCTAAGAAATATAAAAATTACATTTCACTACCAACGACCTATGTGCTGAGCTACAAAACAACCTGGAATTAATATCCAACACTGTAAGCTGCTAAACAGTAATATAGTGGTAGTAAAGTGCATTTGAAAAATTATAACAGAAATAAAAGGAAAGAAGTTTGTAAGGAAATGAGAAATGAGGGACACTCTTTGATCTTGTGATGGTACTATGAGGACTTGCTAGTCAATTCCCAAACAAGCTAAAATAAACCAATAAAAATTAAGTATATATGAAATTGGCAGCACAATTTAGTGTGATAACTTGTTTGATGCCCATGAGAAAAGCAGGCAAGAAACTTAAGAAAAAGGAATTGATTGGAACGAAAGGTGGCAAAATACTTGGAACATTAGACCACCACATGGTAAAAGGGAATAGGAAGCAGCTGTCCTTGATGAAAGCCAGTGCATAATTAAATCCAGTGACACCAAACATGGTACGTTTGAGTAAACCCAAGCTACAATTCAAAAGGTCAATGCTAACCTGGATAACTATATTGACAAATCATTCAGCAGAGATGCTGTCATTGATGAGATAGGGGATTGATCATTAAGACACCATCACGGCCCTAAAGCAGGAGGGAAAATCATAATGACAGAACAATGTGTGAATTTAGAGGTGAATCTGAAAACACTTCAAGACAAACAAGTTGATCAATGAGATATATTTGTAAGAAAATATAAGTTCATAGGTTGGTACTAGGCTATCGGTCCAAGGGCCTACGTAAGCCTAGCCAACAAGGTTCCCTGGCTTATGCCACCCAAGAAAGTTATGTAAATAACTTGAATTCCATAAGAAAAAAAGATGCTTTAGAATGTGTTGCATACATAAAGGAAGACATGATTGTGTAGATTGATTTGCAGATGAACCATATTAAAACTGAAGAGGCTCATAGAATATTCTAGGCAGATCTGGTAACAGCAGACAGGCGACCTTTTCAGATTTTGATGAGATATGTGACTTTTATATTAGAAGATTGATGTTAAAAACAGGGAAGGTGTTCCAACAGGAAACAATGCTGTTAATGTCCAACAGAAAACAATGCTGTTAAGAAACATAATCGAAAGTGAAGTCTATGTATGCTAAGTACATATAGCAATATGAGCAGCCCAATAATGTGCACAAATGTGAACAGACAAAATTGTGTAGTAACAGCACAATAAATGAAACTGTTGGTGAATGCCCACAATTTGCATATATCGGGGGCACAAATCTAAGGGAATAGTTTAGTACCAGTCATTATTTAAAACATACTAGTAATGGAATGAATAATGAAGGTGGTACATATGCATATAAAAGCTACAGTACTTGTAATTGCATTAAGTAAACTGTTATTTATGCATTCAGAAACGCAGGTTAAGTATTATTTAAGAAGAAAACAGATTGTAGAACTTGTTTTTTGACTTATGCTGTGACATATGAAGATAAAAGATTTTATGCAGGAATCACTGAAGGAACACTATGTGAAAAAGTTAGTGGACACACACAGTGTATTAAAACAGGTGATGAAAGAAATGCTTCAGCAAAATACTATAAAGTTTGTAAGAAATAAGAAAACATTCATTTTTAGGTGTTAGAAGTTATATATAACGCAGACAGGGGGTGATTTCTCAGAGTTTTCTTTAAAGTCATTTAAAAAAAATTAATTATAGATGTTTATCTGGGGTGGTGAAAAGCTTTAAGTACCATGCGGGACATTTGTGGTTGGAAAGCGGAGTCATTAAATGGGTACTTCAGACCCCTACTTGTATCATGATACAGTTCAAATATATTACTATCCATAGAGAAACCTAATCTCTCAGCCGGTCAAATGCTGTATTCCTATACTGTCTCTAAGGCATGGAATAAGCTCCCCCCTTCACTCATTAATCGGCCTCCTTTAAAATATTCCACAAATTACATCTCTCCTCGCAATGGCTATGCTCTTGCTCCCCAACGCAGAACCCCAACTTCTGACCTCTCTCCCTGGCATTATACCTCTAACTATCACTTCCTCCTGCCTACATACTGCTTCCCTGTCACGTTAACCTGTCGTTTCCCTCCTTTTCCATTCTATCTCCTACTATTCCTACACTGTACTTAACTCCTCACAGCTATGAACCTGCAGATACATTGCATTCGTGTGGTATTTGAATACACACTATGAACCTTGTAGGTACCTTTCACTTGTGTCATTTGAATACATACCATTTATTACTTCTATGATTGTAATCTTTTCCCTGTTGTTTTATTATCAGTTTCATTCAATGTAAAAGTACTGCTCAGTTTTATTTTATTTTTTCTCTTTTATGCGTATTAATATTTTTCTTTATGTGCATTGATATTTTCTTTTATGTAATTGTGTGGAGCTTTTCTACCCGGGCCTTCACTGAAAATGGGCTCTTTCCAGGCCCAGTGGACTTTGCCGATTAACAAATGCAATAAATAAATAAATGAAAATATTGCACTTGAAAGATTATGTTACTAAATAGAAATGTTTGACCAGTGTGAGGGTAAATAAAGACGAGGACTTTAAGATTCTGTCCCTTATGGTCAGGTTTTAATAATGCACTTTATTGAAACCATTAAGATATAAAAATGTACATCTTCAGCAAAAATATAAAAAACTATAGCATTCACAACCTTTTCAGCAATTCCAGAACATTAACATTTTAGTTTTGTACAACATTGTCTATCTGAAATAATCAAAGAACAATGCAAAAAAGGTCTGTTTAATAAAAGATACTTATAAAATTCACAGCATCATTTTTACAAGCAACAGTATGAATGATGTTCTACTTAAAACGTGAAGCCTTTGCAAGTACAACATATTGTCTAAAATTTAGACCAAACCTATTTTTGTTTAGACATCTTAATTACCTGAAGAGATGATATATTTAGGATGTTTCCCCATTTGCTTTAGGATTTTTAGTTTGGACTTCCAATTCATATCCTTATTTCAGTTATTCAGGCATTTATTTTATTGTGGGTTATTCATTCTTTTTCCATTTACATGCTATACCTGTTTTACCATCAAAAACAACAAATAATCTGAACTACCTCTCAGTTCATCTTCTAAATTTAAGGGTAGCAAAAAAAAAACTATCAATGCTAATTGCATATTATTGAACTGTAGTTTATTAACAATTTTCTGGAGACAATTTTAATCCTATATGCCTTCTCAATATCCTAAAATATATTATTCTAGCCCTGTAATATTCATCTCTTACCTCTGCAAAATTCATTGAAAGCATGTGGCAATACTCAGGCCAGACTGCAGGGAGCACAAACACACTGAAATAGGCATCGCCACCAAAACAATCTGAATTTCTTGATTTTGTAGTGCATATATTTATATCAGATGGAGCTACAATATTTTCACACATTACCTCATATTTGATACTGCTCAAATGTTTGCCAGAATTGCTCATAAGATAGCAATGCAACCGATCATCCCAAAGTAATACATCTGGAACTCTCTTTAGTAATACTTCAGCTTTCATCCTCCAGATCCCTATCCACTATGCTATTGTATTAATGTAATTTCATTGCAGCTAGAGCCTGCCTTAGATTCTTCATTATCCTGTGCACCTTTTTATTAAATCTGATCTATATACTGATTTAAAACAGTTCATCTTACTGACCTTACTAATAATCTTATCTAACAACTAATTTGATCCCTCCAAATCCACAACATATGTGCCCATCCAAATAGCTCTATACTCCTCAACATTCAAACAGTAAAACAGATTCAAACAGGTTGAATTATCATAATATATTAGCTGTTGTACTCCAGAGCTGGCAAGATAATTAGAAATTTAAACTAGATTTCCTATCCCCTCAAACAAAAGCAAGTGACATTTAATTAAGTTTTGTAAAAATCATGGGAGGAGATAGAAGAGGTAAGTAAGTCACCAGCTGTATAAACAGGTAATTGCAAAATAAATAAGTTGCATAAACTTTCTGTAAAAATATAATGTAATGCTTTTCCAATTCTTAGGACTCTGAAAAAGAACTTAAATTTCTGTATGATACTGTCATATAGTTAAGTTAGACACTCATATACTCATTAAGAGTGGGTCAAAATTCATCCTCAAGGTATCCTTTCCCTTTTCAAAAAAATGCTGCTTACTTATAAGAAACAGATATTGGGTATTTAGTTAACTTTACTGTTAGTAGCCATATTAATCTTGATTTTACATAAACACAGAAAGCAGCAGATATTGCAAATTATAACTTTTATTCTGACTAAACAATTTTTATCACAGCATTTGACAGTGCATGTCATACCTCATATTTAAGCACAACTAACAATTAACATATCTCACAAATAAATAAGTAATTAGTACTTTAAATTAAAATTATCTGTTTAATCCTTTAGTTATCATAGTATTAAACTAACATATATATATATATATATATATATATATATGTATATATATTATATATATATATATATATTTTAGATATATATATATATATATTATATATTTTATATATACATATATATATATATATATATATAATATAAATATATATGTGTGTGTGTGTATATATTTATATATATATATATATATATATATATATATATATATATATATATATATATATATATATAGCTCTATGTATATATATGTATATATATATATATATATATATATATATATATATATATATATATATATATATATATATATGGGTCTACTTATCTGAAACCCGTTTCACCGAGATGAAAACACTGACAGCAGCAAAACACTGTTCACTCCAGGTAAGTAAACACTCCAAACCAACCCATGTGGGGGGACTTCACACCCCGCCCCCCTAAATAAATATACCAACTCTGAGATCAAACTACTGTGGGGGGGTAAGGGGCAAAGTTGAACAAGATGGCCAAGTGGTTACTTACCTGGAGTGAACAACTGGTGTTTGTGGGACACACAGATGTGTGTATATATATATATATATATATATATATATATATATATATATATATATATATATATATATGTGAGTGTGTGTGTGTGTGTGTGTGTATGTGTGTGCAATGTCAGTGCTTTCCAAACTTTATATCTATTTTCAAAAGAAAAATAAAACTTCAAAGATATTAAATCATCAATATGTATTTTTAAAACTTTTGGGCAACATTTTTGAACATATTTCAATATGTACATTCTCTTGTTTTAGCTTGAGTTCTTAATTTCACAATTTTAATTGTCTTGCATATTTAAAATGTATCGCATCTGTAAGTAACAGATGCAATCACAATAGCCAACAGACAAATTGTTGCCTTCTAAAAAAAAGAAAGTTCATTAATTTTCAAGTTGAAGACACTACAAATCCTGTGTACTGGACTGGATGCTGATTTTCTACTCTGATAATGCATCATATCTTACCAGCTCACAGAGGATAATATACAAATCCACATCTGGGCTCAATGTATATGAAACAAAATTATCCACATATAAAAAAATACCATGCGTTTTTAATCTTATATTGCTTAGCTGGCTCCTGCTGTAATTCTTCTGGTAAGACCCAATTGATTTGCTGAACTAATATGACTATAAACATCTTAATAACTGAATATGGATATTTCCTGGAATATTCTGCTAATGGCACCTCCTTCTCAGGTTTTGGGACCACTATCAATACTAGGATCTATCAGCTGAAGTCTCCTTAAAATTAACTTTGAATGGAAAAGTTCTAGATCATATAAATTACTTCAACCCATATAAGTATTCTTAATAGCTTGTGAATCTATTTAATGTGTATACAGGGTCCTTAACCAATTTCTCATTAACTCTGTTCTTTACCTTATCCGTAGTTCTTTCAGCTCATTGCTGCCATAAAGTCATATTCTTGGGGAAAGAGTCAATAATTTTAATTTTCAAACTATTAAACTATTCTTACCTTGTTCTATTTTAAAATGTAATATTTTAACAATCATTTTCTTAAGATCTAACACCTATTCTGTTTTTCCCCGCAGTTTCCCTTTGATCACTTTCTCTTGTGACCTCATTAACTGCATCAAGTCAGTAATATTTTTTATATATTTTTCATTTGAGCTCCTACATTTTTTTTAAATTGAACTAAGCTTTCTTTAACCCTATTCCATGTTTCTGCAACAAAGGTTTTAACCTTCCCTTAACCAAAACTTTCTGTCTATCATGAAAAATGTGTCTGTTACAATAAATTAAATTCACCATGCAATACTCTGGGATAATATTATTATTTAACATAAAATACAGCAATATGGGGGAATGGAGCATACTTAGTTTCGTATTATATAGCTATATTCCGTTGAATATAACCATTTTTTTTTCAATTCTTGAAGAAGATTTCCACCTAGTGGCATTTCTGTACATACTGCCATCCAAAATATCTTCATATGTTGAATAAAACAAAACGTCATACTGGTGGAATGAAATGGCTTCTGGGACCCACTTGCACTTCCCAAACAGAGAAAAGTAGTGTTCCAAAATGTAAAAAAGCTATGGCAGTCACAGCAGCGGTTGAAACACAATTTAATAAAGCTCTTTTTGTTCAGAGAAAAGTAGTGTTCCAGTCACCTCCACACATACCTAAACTTTTCCTGAAAATATAGCTATGATGCAGTTTTAATTTTTGTACCCAGTGATAATTAAAAATTACCAGTATCAAATATTCGCCTTTAGCTATAGCTTTACATATAACATACCTGTTCATGTCATCTATTTTTTCCTCATTATTATTGGGAAATTGTCAACCAACCATTTTTTTTCACAAAACCACTATTTCTTTTTCACTTTCCTGATAAATATGAAAAATACTAGAGCACTTAACTTGGCTTTTAACCCCATTTGCATTTCATGATAATAATCTCAGTCTCACAACTCTAATCCAGCCACTGTTATCTTTCTTCTTAGTAATCCACTGTAAACCAAATTTCTTTTATTTAGGTTCATTGGTTGATAAGTACTTACCAGGTAATTCATTTGTGAGGATCTAAAGAAACATAGCTTTATATTCCCACAGTATTTTTTTAGCACTTCTCTTTTGTGCACAAATAACTAAGAGATGGGCAGAACAAGGATTTATTTTTATTTTTTTTATTTTATTTTACATTTGTTAACCGGGAAAGTCCAACTGGATACATATCCATTTTGAGTGGAGGCCCGGGGAGAAAAGCTCCTAAAAGGATGTAGGCTTCAAATAAGGATATGTTGGGAAATTCACATACTCTTTCCAAGAGGGACATGGATGCTAAATTGGAGGTGAATTTGTGCATTCCATTTATACAGATTACATTTCATTGGAGTAAGAGAAGTACTTTGCTTTATGTAGGGTGAAAGACTGGTCCACAGAAGTTGAATTCTCTGCGATGCTTACTTATTCCTTCTCCATATTTGTTTTATGTTGCAGAAGGGACTGAGATCCTTTAAGTAGGTGTTTGTGCCTCCACTGGACTTGTAAACATGTAATAGGTCTGACAGGTGAGGGTTTGGTGTCATCTTTCAAAACCTGTATGATACTGAAAAGAGGGAAAAGCTTTGAGATGCTTTGCCCAGTTTTTATGATTTGGGTCCTTGACTTTCTTACTGAGGAAGCATGGTGGTCATTCCATCTGTGATAAGTCTTTGGCAAGCTACATATCAAAAGGGGCATTATGCTCTATGATTAGCCTAATGAGTGCTGAGTATAGTGGAATGTTTACATCCCTGGACCTTGACTTTATATCCTTACAATCACTGATTCATGGTGAACAAAGGGCACTTTGTTTTTTACATAGATTTCAAGTTTACTAACTATGAGATCAGTTTTCAGGGGTGTGTGTTGTCAATGTGACAGTTATAAGGAGAATCATGTTTGCTCAAGGATATGATTATGCATTTCTTGGTGTGTAGTGTTAGTTTATAGTTTTTATACCAGCTAGTTGTTTATGGCAGGCCCTCTTGGAGGATCATGTTGTCCTTTGAGGAGTTTCTGATGGCATCAATTTGCAGTCATCTGCAAACTTGATTAGTCACAAATCCTTGACAATAGCTTCGACCTCTTAGAAGTAAATGCAAAAGAGGAGTGATACAAGAACTGAACCCTGGGGTACACCGCTAGTAACAGCTGTTTTGTGGAGGGTAGAGTTGTCCACCCTTATATCCTGGGTTATATTTGTAAGCCAATTTACTATCCAGTGAGTTACACAGGGATTTACATTTAACTTGGAGAGTTTATCTACAATACCTGAGTGTAGGATGGCATTGAATGCCTTTGTGAAGTCTAGATATGTGCTGTGTACCAATTTGCTGTCATCTATAGCTGCAGTGAAGAAGCAAACCAGGTTAAGTAGACAGGACCTGCCCTTGATAAATCCAAACTGTTTGGGTCAAGAGTCTGTAGTTACCTATATCCATATTCATTAATTCCATAATGATCCATTATGTAGCATTCCAAATGAGGCTGGTCAGGGTTATGGTTCTAAAATTTCCCAGGTCTGTT
This sequence comes from Protopterus annectens, assembly GCF_019279795.1. NCBI lineage: Eukaryota > Metazoa > Chordata > Ceratodontiformes > Protopteridae > Protopterus > Protopterus annectens. The sequence goes on from NC_056744.1 coordinate 288,304,725, forward strand.
GAAGCTAATATTGTGAAAGGGAGTGACTGTTACTGTCCTTCATATGTCACAAAGCCTATTTTGAGGCTGATAGTGAAAACCTCTGTTGAGCGTATGACAAGTAACATTTAAGGGTGACCATTAGGCAGCCAGGTATTTATCCAGCCCCAAAGAGTGAGTGTTCCTGGCTTTAGATAGTGCCTTGAGGACTTGTTCTTTGGAGACTTGGGAGAGGGTTGTAGATGTGGGCAAGTGATTTGGGAATACTGGAGTGGAAAGGAAGTGTAGTTTGAGCTAAAATTGTCTGCTAGTAGACTGTCAAATTATCTGGGTCCAATTATTTGATATCATTTACTATTAGCTAAGCACAGTGCTGGGCATTGTTTCTGCGGTTTCTAACATATCCTTCACCCGGGTGGCTATTTTTACCGTATTTCTGCGTTTGCTTAACTTGATCAGAGACTGGAGTGTCTTATTTAGTTCAGCAAGAGGATTTTGGCAACTTGAGAGTTAATTTTTTTTTTCCTTTTATAATAGAGTGTGTCTATATTAGGGTTCCACCATAAGGGATTATTTTTGAATTTGGCATTGTATTTATTTCTGGTGGGGACAGTTACAGCTATACATCTATTTATATATGCCTAGAATTTAGCAGTAACCAGTGGGGTCATCAAGATGGAAGGGGCTTTTTTATTTAGTCAGGTCATCACCCAGGTTTATTAGATTAGGCATTACATAATCTATGATTGCAAGGTTGTTATTTCAGGCTTCAGTCTTATGGTAAATGTGCCTGATTTGTGGCGTGGTTTGGCCAGGGAGTAAGTTACATTTGTTGCTGCTCCATATTGAGAAGTACCAAATCCAGTCATTTTTGTCCCTGGTTGGGCTACAGACTAACTAAACCAGAAAGCTTTTCACTGATGAAGACTGGGCATTTTTGTGCATAAATGTTTGAGGATGTGTATGTCTCCCAGTTTGTGAGGGAGTAGTTGAAGTCTCTTAGGAGAATGGAGTTTGGCTTAATATATATGGACTCCATACTAGTTAGCTAGGTGGTATGGGCTGAGATGAACATAGATGGGGTTCCTATAGTCAGCTATAATATGGTAAAAGGTTTTGTTTATAGCAATTTTGATATGGAATTACAGTTTTTTATCTTGTATAATGTGTCTGGAAGTAAAATGCTTTTTTAGGAATATGGAGACCCCACCAACTTTGGTGTTGTTGTCTAATGCACTGGGCCTGATTGTGTGACAGGCATTGGAACCCTGTACTGATGGTGTGATTTCACTAGTCTTGAACCAGGTCTCTGTGATGATGTACATATCATTGTTTACCAGGATAACAAGTGCTTTCAGGGAGTGGAGTTTTTTGATAAAGCTCCTAGAATTGAGCAGCAATACCTTAATGTTATCTGAGTTCTGTTTTACTATGTTGGAAACATTAGTAGACATACACCACATAAAACAGGCAGAATTGGTGTGGGGGGGGCAAAGAATTAGTCAATATAAAAAACCTTGAAGGAAAAGTTCTGGCCATCCCTAGCAATGCAGTTAGGTCTATATACCATCTCTTTCTAGGTTGATGCATATTGTACCCTCCTTGAATGACACCAGAAGCTAAGACAATTGTTGGAACAATAAAGTTTTGTTTGTATTGTGGTATCATTCTCAGTGATGGTAGAATGCTGATCCAGGCTAAATTCATACCAGTGTTAAGATACATATTCTGAGAGTACCATCATGCCTGTCTTCATATAGTCTGGGGAGGTATGTCTTAAGTCAGTTACACCCACATGTACTATGATTATGTCATATGTAAACTTATGATGCAAAGACTTGAGTGCTTGTGTAATGTGGTGAACCCCATCGCCAGATAAGCAACAGATCAGGATGCTCTTATTGCACAACCTGGAGAGTAGTACATCAGTCTATCTCACTATGGAATCACCTATGATAAAGATTGTGATGTCCCCACTCTGGGCCAGTAATCAGGGAGTCAGAATCCTCATCACTGGCACTGGAGAGGGCCATTCACTTGCAACACAAATGGATGCATCCAGTATTTCCAGATGCAGCTCTGCATCAAACACAATTTCCCTTAAGAGCACACAAGGAACACACTCAGCCCACAGTCTGGGTCTCTGTCTCTTTCTCTCCCCAGGCCCCCAGTAAAGCTCCCCACTGACACAGTTGCAGAGTTAAGTCTTCAGCTGAGTGTCCAAACCAAGTTTTCCACTACTCTCTATGTGAAACCAATGCTTCATGTCCCTTTTCCAAGTAGCTGACACATACTCTTTGAGATTTGATTTGTCCACACAGACACACACACACACACACACACACACACACACACACACACACACACACACACACACACACACACACACACACACACACACACCTGGGAAAGGCTGGCACAAGTTTACTAGCTATGCCCCTTATGCCCAGACTATAAGGTAGTTACAACCACCAGAAACTCCCAAGCCAGCTACTCTAAGACTCTTACAAGGGTACCCAGTTATACTGAGTGAACTTAATATTAATACAAATGATACTTTGACCAATGCAGTAAGGCATTCATGAGTGGCCACAGAGTCACCAAACAGATATGAGTACTCTCCAAGGTTAAAATGTTCTCTAAAGAACATGAAAATACTAAATATCTATTTACAATAAACACTAGAGGTTCAACCACAGGAAATATTGAAAATAACACAGGTGGACAGGTTCACACAGTTACAGAAAAACAATATTTAACTAATTTCACTATATTTTCCTGACTGATCTCAAGAGTTACTATTCCCTGGTCACTTACTAGAGCAAGTCAAGATGAAATAGATGATCCTTCTATGTCAGGTTCCAAGACCAGATGGCCATGGGACTTCACTCTCAATAATTATTAAAACATTATTTTTGTCCTAGATTACAGAATGACATCACGTACATCTGGTCATCTGACTTTTGGTTCACATGCAACCCCTCCTCCCATTCCTAGTACAAAATAAGCAATTTATTGATGACCCAAAAAGTTTTAAAGTGAGTTAGGAAACAAGGTAAAAGCAATTGAAAGATCTCTAAAAAAAGAAGAAATAGATACATTTTGGAGAAGTATATATGAAGATCCTGTGGAACATAATAAAGATGCTAAATTTATAGAAGAAGTAAAAGAAAGAATAACAAGTTTAAAGGTACAGGATATGAAATGGGATGAAGTAACAGCGAGAAAGATTGAAATAAAGTTAAGAAAAGCCTCTAACTGGAAAACCCCAGGCCCAGATGCAGTATCTAACTTTTGGCTAAAAGAAATAACATCTTTGCAGGAAGATTTAGCCATGAGTAAGAAGTATATATATGCATACCCCGAACAGGCACCAACCTGGCTAACAACAGAAAAAACAATGCTCCTACTTAAGAGTGAACCTGCAAGCTACCCTAAAAATTATAGACCAATAACTTGCCTTCTGATGATGTATACTCTATACACAGGAACTGACGCCAACAGAGTTTATAGTCATTTAGAAGAAAACTCAATTATGGCAGTTGAACAAAAGGGCAATAAAAGAAAGTCATATGGAACAAAGGATCATTTCTTGTTAAATAAAGTCATAGTGGAGAACTGTAAAAAGGGGAAGAATCTAAGTATGGCATGGATTGACTACAAAAAAGCATTTGATAGTATCCCACATTCATGGATAAAAGAGTGCTTAAAAATGTATAAGATACACCCTACTTTGATTGCCTACATTACAGTGACCATGAAACAGTGGCAGACCACTTTCCAATTAAGCCATGATAAAGGACAAATTATTATTCCACTGATAAAAATTCAAAGGCGGATATTCCAGGGTGACTCTCTGTCACCACTACTATTCTGCCTTGCCCTTAACCCATTAAGCTGTCTAATTAACAGTTTAGGCCATGACTATAATTTGGCTCTTAGAAAAAAACAAAGTGTAAAGACTTCTAATCTTCTTTTTGATTTAAACTCATCAGATGAGGAACTAAAAACACAACTGCAGGTTGTCAAAACATTTTCAGATGCTATAAGAATGTCATTTAGTCTTGATAAATGTGCAAAAGCAACCTTTAAAGTAGGAAAACTGTAGCACCAGGAAAACATCAGTTTGGGACAAGATTGTGATATAAAAGAACTTCAGCAAGAGGAAGTGTATAAATATTTGGGAATTGATGAAGGATCAACAATAAAACGTACAAATGTGAATAAAACATAGTAAGGAATACTTTAGAAGACTTAAATTAATCATGAAAACAGTGTTGACATCTAGGAACAAAATCCAAGCTATAAACCAATTTGCTCTTTATGTCCTAACTCACAGCTTTTGGATGATTGTCTGGCCCCAGAAGGTGTTTGACAGATTAGACAGGAAAACAAGAAGGATGCTTCATGCTCACCAAATGATTTAGAAAAATCAGTGCATAGCAAGATTATATATTCTCTGTTCTGAAGGAGGGACGGGCCTCCTTAAAATTGATTGCATGTATAGATCTGCAGTCATGGGATTCCACACATATCTGCTGACCTCACGTGACCCAAATGTAGTGAAAGCTTTGAAACATGAGGAGCATAAATCTAAGATGACTTCTCTGCTTAATCTAGCAGAAGCATATTGGCATCAAACAGGAATGGAAATCAAACCAGAAGTAGATAAAAATCAGGCAGCAACTGAATGTGCCAAAAAAAAACAAAAGAAAGAATATAAGGTGAAGGACCAGATGAGAAGGCAAGAAATGTGGAAAATGCATAAATATAGTTGCAAGTATAGAAAATGTCTGGAAGAACCTCATGTTGATCAGGAATGAATGCAGGAATGGTTATGGAGAGGCAAATTCAAACCAAGAGATGAAAGGTTAATATTGATGGCCCAAGACAGTGGTCTGCATACATGTTGGTTTACAAAGTCCATTGAACATGTAGGAGAAAAAGACAAATGTAGGTTTTGTAAAACTGAATTGGAAACAGTCGCACACCTTGTTACTGGTTCATAGGTTCATAGGTTGGTAATAGGCTACCGGCCCTAGGGCCTATACAAGCCTAGCCATAACAATTCCCTGCCTATTTCTTCCCACACTATTTACATCCCTGGGCCCCATCCCCGGGGTGAATTTCCTTTCTCCCATTCAATTGTCAAGGTTCCTTTTGAAGACGGCCTAAGAGGTGTTCTGCTTGACATGTATGGGCAGTCTATTCCAGAGTCTGGGGATTGTCTGGGTCAGGAACCTATCCCTCCAGCATGTTTTGTTTATTGTGATGACAAGGTTTCGATCCCTGGAGCATGTGACTCTGAGGGATTGGGATTTCTTTAAGTGTAGCATGTCCAACAGCTCTGGGTTTGACATGGCCTTGTATGTTAAGCAGAGATCACCTCTGAGTAGACGATATGCGACAGAGTATAGCTGGAGTTTTTTAAGGCGGTCAGTGTAGGATATCTGCTTGAGGCATGTGATTTTTTTAGTGAGGTATTTCTGCAGCCTTTCCAGTTGTTGCAGATGTCTTGAGAGGTACATACCAAATGGGGTGTTGTATTCTATAATGGGTCTAATGAAGGATGAGTACAGTGGGACAATGACCTCCTTTTTTCTGGATGAAAAGCCCTTAGTGATGAAGTATGCCACATGGAAGTATTTCCTGACTGTTGTGGTGATGTGGTTATTGAAGGTGAGACCACTGTCCACCTGTGTCCTTAAGTCTCTTATCACACTTTCGGTGTTTAGTGTACTGCCACCTATGTGGTAATTCACGAGTACATGTTTTTTCCCAAAGGGGATAACTATACATTTCTTGGCATTGAGCTTGGGCCCATGGCTCTGGCACCAAGCATCTGTTTCTGTAAGGCCCTTTTGTAGAATAGCCACATCATTTGGGGATTCAATAATGGCTCCCAGTTTGCAGTCATCTGCGAACTTTGTTAGCCAGAGTCCCTTAGTGTTGGCCTGTACTTCTGAGAAGTATATGCCAAACAAGAACGGTCCCAGAACTGAACCCTGAGGTACTCCACTTGTCACTTGTCTGGAGCTGGATTTGGAGTCGGCTACTTTTGCAGTGTGAGTTCTGTCAGTAAGCCAGTTGGCAATCCATCGAGTGACGTAGGGATTAATGCCCAGCTTAGTAAGTCTATCTATGATTCCAGAGTGGGGGATGGTGGCAAAGGCCGTGGCGAGGTCCAGATAGGTTGCGTGGACTGCCTTACCCTCGTCCACAGCTCTGAAGACTGATTTGAAGAAATCAATCAGGTTGAGGAGACAAGATTGGCCCTTTATGAACCCAAACTGGGTGAGGTCCAGTGTTTGAAGGTTGCCAATGTCTTTGTTTATAAGTTCCATGATAAAACATTCCATGGCCTTGCATATCAGGCTTGTTAAACTGATGGAGCGATAGATCCCGGGATCCAAGATGGATCCCCCCTTGTGGAGTGGGATAACTGCAGCTGTGCACCACTCAGTGGGCATGAAGCCTGAGGTGAGGCTATGATTAAACGTGACACTTGGGTGAGATGCCAGTTAATTTTGTAGTTCATGTAGTACACAGCCTGGGATGTCATCTGGTCCAATGGATGTTGTATTCTTAGCTTTGGAGAGTGTGTTTTTTACCTGTGTGGCTGGTATTACTGGAATTTGGCAATCTTCCAGTATTGAGATGGGCTGTTTACGGGATGAGAGGGGGGTGAAGTTGGCACTGAATTGATCTGCCAGGATATTGGCAATATCCTTGGGATTAGTATATGTAATGCCATTCTGTTGCAGCTCAGAGCAGATCTGAGCATTGACATTTAGATTCTTGACATAGTTATAGAATGCCTTGTCGGTGTCTTTGGAATCTTTGGCAATTTTATTTTCATAACTAGCTTTGGAGGATTTTATGAGGGATCTCAGCTTCTTACTGAGGCTGGTAAGGGAGTTTTTTTGCATCCTGGGATTTTCTTCTTTTTGCAACAGTTTCTTCCTTTTGTTGTAAAGTTTGTTTATGGCAGGGGACCACCAGACTGGCTTTTTTTTTTGGAGGAGAGCCTCTTGGTTCTATTTGGGATGGCATGATTCATGCATGAGTGGATGTGCTCGTACAGTGCCTTAGTGTAGGATTCAGCAATTGAACTTTCAGTTCCTGTCTGCATGGGTGTCATGAAGTTTGTCACTTTTGACTTGAGTAGCATGAAGTTGGCTTTGGAGAAGTTTTTTATGGAGGTTTCCTTACTGGGGGTGGGAGTGGGATGTGGATGTTAAGGGTGATTAGCTTATGGTCAGACCTGACCAACGAGGAGGTGACCATAGGTGTGGAGCATCGATTTTTCATGTTGGTAATGACCAGGTCTAGGATATTGGAGCCCCTGGTGGGACTATGGATTAGTTGATCCAGGGTGTTGGAATTTATGAATTCCAAGAACCGTTGGGCAAAGGTGTTGGTACACTAGTAGTTTTCCCAGTTAATGGCAGGGTAATTGAAATCATCCAGTATTAAGGAGTTTTTGTTGTATCTTAATAATTTCCAGTATGTTTAGAAAGGTGTAGTGAGAATCTTGGGGCATGGTGGTGGTGGTGGTGGTGGGGGGGGTGTCTGTAGCAAGCTACAATTTGGATTGCACTTACCTAGTGTTAGTTGCACCTGGAGAATTTCAGACGCATTTTGTTGGGCAACTAGTCTGATGTTGTGAATATGCTTGGTGAATATGGACACTCCTCCACCTTTAGTGTTTCAGTCCTGGTTTGGTGGCTGAAAAGTGTGGTAAGAGTTGTAACCTGGCATCGCAGGGGTGCTCTCTGGAGCCTTGAACCAGGTCTTAGTTGCTGCACAGATATTGATGTTCTCCATTTTTAGGAGTGCCTCGAGAGAGTGCATTTTGAGGTTTAGACTTCTAGCATTGAGTAGCATTACCTTCAGAATTTGCCTGCTTGTACCTGTTACAGTGGTAGTTTTTTTCCTTTGAACATTGCCTAAAAAAGGCACTATAGGGGTGGAAAGAGCCTTAGCCAGTAACCTGAATCCCAGGGGTGACAGGTTAAGACCATCTCTGGCAAAGCATCATGGTCTGTCGATCATGTCGTCCCAGGCAGATAGATACTGGATTCCCTTTGAATGACACCAGAAGCTTTTGTTCTTTAATTTGCAGGAGTTATGGTGTGTGTGTGTGTGTGTGTGTGTGTGTGTGTGTGTGTGTGTGTGTGTGTGTGTGTAATGCCCCAGTTAGGTATATCTGGTGGCTAGTGTTGCTCAGGCTTAAACAAGAGCCTGAATTCTCTAGCCATACCACCACTTGTGATTCAGGAAGTTGATTCCATAGTTCTCAACTGTCCAGATTTTCACAGAATATCTGGTTCATACTTTTGTATGTTCCTGTTAAAATTTGTGTTTTTCTGGCAAATCTGTTTGAACTGAATTCACTAAATAATGATAGCCCTTTAAGTTTCAGTCTTCCTATCTTTCAGGAAACACATAGTAACACAAAACAATTTATTTTAGCAACTTTCTAAGATTATACATACAAGCAATATTTAAAATGTGTCCCTGGTTTTGGGCCTTTGCCCCCCCCCCCCAAATAAATGTTGTTTTTTTCCAGATTTCTTGTGCTGCAAAGTTGAAAGATTTAGTTAAGTGTCAAGTGGATTTTATAAGGAGCTGAGAGCTTCAGGGGAAGAGAAGCTTAGTGGTGCTAATGGCAAGCTAATTGCATTGTTAGTAGCACAACAGGTAACATACTTGCTTTTAATGCAGAAGGCTGTGGGTTCTACTCCCACAGTATGCAGATGGATCACTGATACTGTACTATATTGTACTTTAAAGGGAGTGGATTCTGCAGTCCTATGAATGTCCTCCTTTGGAGGAGTTACCTAATAACTATGTTTTTGTTATCAGTTTGTCATCCATTCCCAATTGAAAAATTACTAACATCATTTTTTTAATGTAGCATAGGCAATTTATTCTTCAAGGGCAACAGGCACTTTATTTGTAGATGAAACAATGAAATATAAAGTTGTTTGCTAGCAGCAACCTCTTCATTAGTTACAGATGCCTTTAATGTGGAATTATTTAGATGACTTATTTATGCAGAGATTTTTGATATTTACTGATATTGGTGGATTGTAATGACAAAAATCTGAGTGGCTTTTTATGGTTGACATTTTCTGAAATGGGTAGTTTTGTCATTATTGGTTCACACATTTTGTTTCATTGCTTACTAGAAGACTGTTCCAAACTACAAACATAAAACACATTACACATTCTAACAAGTCGTGCTGTATTATACAAGGAATATAATTTAATACAATCAGGAAGGTGAATCAAAGAATGCATACATGCTTGCTCACAGGATGCAGGAGATCAAAATAGAGGAAGAGACCAGTCACCAATGGTGTCCCCCACAATTTGGTGCTGAGACTTTTTTCTGTTTGGCATATATATCTTAAAGGTAGAATAAAATACCAAAGGGCTTTGGTCGACTAAGTTTGAGATGACTGCAAGCTAGAGGCAGTTATTGAATCCCCAAATGACTTAGGCATCATGCAGGAAGGTTTGTCCCAAACAATAACTGGTGCCAGAATCATGAATTGAAAATAAACTCCAAGAAATACATTATCATATCTTTTGGAAAGTCATCTACTCCACGGAACTGCTCAATTGACAATGCCCCCTGAGAACTGACCCAGTTGTTTGGCATTTTGGAACTTGTGTGTACAGTGACCTAACTTTTGACAAACATGTGCCCAGAGTCATAAGAAAGTCTTTCTATATTGCACAACTTATAAACAAATTGATTTTGACTAGATCTAGAGATGTTATTGTTCCCCTTTACAAAGCCCTCATTAGGTCAATCATTTTGTATAATGCCCACTTTGGCATGTATCTGTCCAGACCCATACAACTATTGGAATACCCACAGAGATACCTTATTAAAAGAATACAAGTCCTAAACAATAGGTCTTGCATGGACCACCTTAAAGATTTATCACTATACTCAGTATCTAACAGAGTGCTTAGAGGTGACATGTCTGGCATAAAAAAGCATCCTCTGACCTAATACAGATGGACCTACTGAACATCAGCAAATCAAATGGCATCAGAAATACTCAGTCTAGGTATCTAAACTGAATGCTGTGGAGAGATGGGTATATATCACACAGGCTACCACTGTTCCAGAACAGACTATCCATTCACGTAAAACAAAGCTCATCCCTGTCCATATTCAAATGCAACTTGGATCTAATGATGGGTAATAGAAAATGTACTCCCAGGATTGCTTCTCATGCCACTAATGGATAAAGGCAGTTCTTAAATGCTGCATCCCTTACATGGGTCCCCTCAAATTATCTATAGTATAATCACATTTATTCTCACTAGGGCTAATGTACAATTATCAGCTATGGGATAGGTAAGACCAATCAGGAAATGTTAATTCCAGCACCATAAGGGAATTGGCTAAGCTTAACATGTCTGAACCTATGTTGTGGCAGTAAATAGTTTTAAAAAAATTGCCCTTTTTAGATCACTAAGTCCCTCTCTCACCCTCCACCCCCACCCCAGTCTTCAACAGCTTCCTGCGCCTCTGCATCGCGGGTGCTGTGAACATTATTTTTGGCTGACATCAAAGACTGAACAATACTAATTTCATAAACTTTAATTGTACTTTGACTTAGGAATGGGGCCCATTCCCATCATGGTATTAGAAACCCAAAAGACTTGGAGAAATTAACTCATTGCATCAGAGTAACACCTCCAGGTGTATCTACAGATAACTCCTACTGATGCCTCTAGGCATCAAATATTACTCATTAATATTTGCATTAATAATACCAAAACCATGCTATGTACAAGGTTTTAAAATATTTCATCTTAAAGCTCATACAATAGCAAACTCAACTGCATTAATATTTGAACTTTGTCTAGTGCAGTAAAAAGATATTAACTGTTGTTTTTATGATATTAATTTATATAGATATAATTTTCACATTTTTCTAAATATAACAATCAACATAGAATTCCTTAGCCTTATATGAAAGCACTCCACCAAATGACTAAAATGCTGCTGACAGTATGTGTGTAACTTGAGTAGTTATTAGATTGTGTGGAGGTTTGTCTTATGGGCTATTGAAGTGATTCAGTGTGATTCTTAGATGTATGTTTCATGGTGGGTGCTGCCTGTGTTGTGTGTTTGTGAGGATGTTCAAGATATGCCCAAATGTTGCTATAAGAGTCTGTAATATAGGATCCATTCGGAATATCAGTTTCCTATTAAATGTATCCTGAATAGAATGAAGATAATTTGGCATGTTTTGAAAAGAACAAATTTTAGAGTTATATCTACCTTAGCTCAACCAATTATATAACCATTACCTAGTCTTATTAAACCTGCACTTTAAATGAGAAGGTTTACTGCCTTTTCTAGAACAGGAAACAATTTAATATATCACAGCAAAGCTTTTCGGTTAAAACTAGCAGCGGATTCTTCACCTGGATTAAATTCTACTGTTAGCCTAAAGCCTGTTTTAAGTAAAATTCAGCGTGTTAAGCTATTTTAAGTATTTTTGCATTTTGTATATATGTTATATTATATTGTGTTTGTTGGTCATGTGATTTTGGCTGCTATCATGTGACTGTTTTTTGCTCCTATTTAAAGCAAGCTGCTTTTGTTTTAATGATTGTTAGTATTGAAGAAGGGTTTCACCCGAAAGCTTTGCTGTGATATATTAAATTGTTTTCTGCCTACGTTTGTTTGTTTCTTTGGTATTCCTGCATTCCAGTCTTGTTTTGTTTTCTAGAACAGGAACAGGCTACACAAATATACAAAAATCTATGCTGTGTACTGGGAACCTCTTTCTCCTCTTTCAGGCGTTCCAGCACCTTAAATGTAGAATACCCAAATTTCAGACTTGTATAACTTGCAACATGTATCTTAGATTTTTTTTATGTAGTATATAAAATGAAAAAAAAACATGCATTAATTTGTGTTAACATCTTGATAAGCTTATCCATGAATTGCTGAAAATTTAGTTACAAAAAATTATTCAGTTAAATATTTGCTAGCACAACTGCAGAGATTCAGCATAATTGATTTTCTTTTTTTATGTGCTTGGAGCTACATATGCATGCATAAAAGCTTAAACTTAGCATCGATCCATGGCGACTAAGAGCAATTGCAAAGAACTTTCCAATTTCCAAGTTTTACAACAAACATCAGAAACCTTAAAGTAGACTTATCTGATTTCTTTTTGCTACAAAAAAAGTTTAAATTTTAACAATAGCACATTGTAGCACATTGCACTGATCAGGCCAAAGTTTAATTTACCCTTCACTGCACTACCAAGCTCTTCTCAACCATTCGTTTGCTCCTACAAGTTGGCCAGCTATCTCACTCATGGCCATACCTTGTGGTTTCTGTGATGCTTCATGAACTGTCTTCCTTCATATGGATGCTTTTTTTCAGTATTTGGCAACTCAGTTTGGCTCCTGTACTTGATATTGTATCCCATGTGTCCCAGGTCAATGGAGTTTAAGGTTATGCAATGAATGAAAAAACAGTTTGATCTACTGGAAGCACATGATGTGTGATAGTACCGGGACCAATTTAAACAACATTTGGTCTGAAAAACACTTGGAGATAGACTTTAAAGAGATGTTAAATACAACAAGATCTTCAGAATTAAATAAGCTATTCGGGAGAGAATCTACCACACTGATTTTATTGGTAATGGTGGCTAGGATGACCTAATGATTAAAAGGTTTGCAAGAAGGGCATTTAAGTTACTGAAAAAGTTAAGAAATAAGGTACTGGATTAAGTGTGTCAAATATGTGCCAAAGAGATAAAAAGAGTTAAATGATAAAAGCTATGTGTATGTACGTCAGTCACTGAGATATGCAATAAAGACACACATTTTCTCCAGACAGTGGCAAGACTGTGCAGGATATTTCCACAGGTTGATCTTTGCTGATGTGATTCAGTACCCATAGGTTCATAGGTTAGTACTAGGCAAACTGCCCTTGCGAGCCATTTTAAGCCTAGCCAGTTATCCCCTGTGAAATTCAAACCCTGTACCTTGTGTTTGTAAGGCAAATACCGTAACCATTAGGCCACCCTCCCAACCCATGAGACATGGGAAAATTGTTTGGTAAAACGATGCTTAGTAAGTTAGTCCAATATTACAAATTATGTGTTGGCCTACACCCTCCTCACCCTCAGCAGCTTGCTGAGATCTGTAACTGCTGGCTACTAAAAAGACCTCAGCTCACATGGGTTAGTGTACCATGACAGTGTTGGCTCACTTGTTCTATACTTAATGGGTGCTCCAGCTAGGTGTCATCCAACTGGTAGGTTCGAGCCTCTTCCATCCTTCCCTCATAGGGTTACAAAACTGCCAAAGCCCACTTACTCCCATACTCTACAACTCAGCTTCAGTTTCATACTCTCCCATACATTTCAAACACAAATATGAGGTTCGCAAAGTCATCAAAATTGGGACCCTTGTATGGTGCATTGGTTTATGAATGAGGACTATAGAAAGGTGTCTCATAGGTTGCACTGCTACAATTACACTATATGTGAAACTGACCTCCACATGTTCTTTTAACTCATTGCTTACAAGAAAAGTACAGTTATCAGGAAAGGACAATTGTATAAATAAATTTACCATGACAGTAGAGTTTTGAACGATTAGTGCTTTAGTAACCTAAACTATATGGATTATGGACTGCTAAGGGCATAACAGCAGGTGAGCTTCCAAAGTTTCAGGGCACCTTCCACTTGTTCAAACCATTAGGAAATTTGAGATTAGATGATTAAAAGGCTTGAGAGCAAATCCCCTCAATCAGAGCTTTCCTGCCTCAGAAGAAAGCACTCCCTTGCAGGCTTGATGGTCTACTAATGCTACTCTGTTGCTAGGCAGATAAGTTCCCTTCTGGGCAAAAAAAAAAAATTCCACTTTATTTTGTAACAGGAAACATAACTTTTCTGCATATACACACTCACACACACACACACACACACATATATATATATATATATATATATATATATATATATATATATATATATGGATGTGTGTGTGTGTGTGTGTGTGTGTGTATATATATATATATATATATATATATATATATATATATATATATATATATATATATATATATATATATATATATATATATATATATATATATATATATATATGTATTGAGCCACCCGGCTGTTTGAACATTGGCTCTAGGTGATTGTCACTGTTAAAGTGACAACCAAACTCCATGTGTAAAATGGGAAAAAGGGGTTATGGGTGGATGGATGGATGGATACACACACACACACACACACACATGTATATCTATATATATATATATATATATATATATATATATATATATCCACATACATATTTTAGGTAGGAAAAGTACTTTTTTCACTGTCTTGTGACTTCTGTTCAGTTTAAAAGGGAGCATCACTTTTTTGGTAAGAAGTTGTTAAAGCATAATGAAACTACATTTTCTCTGGAGAAACTGATGTTATTTTATTTATGAGGCTAGGGTAAGTGTTGAAAGGGCCTTTTATGGTGGTTTTGAGCAAAGGTTTTACTATTTTACAACCTACCTGTTTTACCTACTATTGGCACTTAATTTAGACATAAAAGAAGGATTAGTGATATAAGAAGGAAATATATGCTAGCTCCAAAATTACTTTTTCTCTCTCTGAGAATTTTTTTCTTCTTCAAGGTACAATGATTGCAGTGATCTTATATATATATATATATATATATATATATATATATATATATATATATATGTAAAAGCAGCAGGGGTTTAAGGAGTGCAGACTCCATGTTGAGAAGGGTGCAGGGGTACTCCAGCCTGACAAAATATAAAAAAAAATAAATGTTAGACTTTGCTGTTATTTGGGGAAGACTGTATTTGAATTTTCAGAGTTCTGTGGCTAGCAGCACCGAGTCTTACACTTCTGATAGGTCACCACCTGAGACTTATAATTTTTTTTCTGATACTGTTAGACATACAGTCAACACTCATTGAAAGTACATAAAGCAATAGTGTACTTTTGCCCAAATCCTTTCTATAGTAACTGTAGTACTTAGTTGAGAAAATGTGTTTTGAGTCTGCTACTTACCAGGCCTTGTGTAAGTATGAGTAATTTCATCTTTCAGAAGCATCTGTTTGAGTAATAGATTTGGATATGGCTGCCTTGGATCATATGCGGCAGGAAAGTAATGCTCTACTTCTAAGTTTCCATCACCAAAGTTCCACCTGGATAGCACATCAGAAAAAAAATCAAGAATTGCTGTCAGCTTTTGTGTATATGATATCTGTTCAAAGTATTATACAAAGCAAACATTTGTATTATTCACCAATGTTTTCACTAACATATAATAGGCACTGTGGTGGGTGATAATTTAATTGCCACAGTTAAGTGATACATTTTGCTAAAGCTCCCAGTTAAATAACAGCTTCTATAATTATGTGATCTCATTACCATTAAGGTTAATATGTTGTATAAAGCACAAGGACATTGTACTACAAATGGCAACACAATGCTCTTTTGTTACAGTAAATCTTGAAATGTTGGCATACAATGTTTATGTGACCTATAACAATTTCATAAAGTAAAGGATTATATTCCATTTGTCAGTTGTATCCTAACACCACATAAGATTTTAGCATGTAGCTCTTAAACAGTTCAAGCACTACAGACATATGCTTCCTACAGATAACTGAGAACTGCCACCAGGAAGTTTAAAATGTTAATCAGATGATAGTTGCCAAATGACATTAACCAGAGGCTATAATAAACATTACTTTCCCAACCTTCATTCCAATATATTTGTAGTGTATTTAAAAATATGTGTAAAAGCAAATTGTAAAAAGATATTTACTGGAGGAAACTTCTTCAGCTGTGATAACAATTACCTGATTCTGTAATTATTGCCATATAATTTCCTTTCTTTTAACAAAACTTGCAAGCCCAATAAAGTATATATTAAATATTCCTGACATTGTATACTTATCAGTGACAGGTACTGATTCATGAAGTATAGATTCTACCAATACTGATTCATGAAGTATGAATTCTAAAACTACTTCAGATTTCTTAGTAGAATTTCTTTTTATTAACAGCAAAGTCAGTTAATGAATTCTCAAATTTACTCTTCCTAAGGTGAAACTCTTGTTTTTATCTCTTAGTAATACCATTCAAACATGTATGGCTTTATTCATATGCTCCAAAGGTACGCAATCTAAGTCATTTGTTCCTGCTTTTATAATCCGATTTCTATATCTGTATTTAGAAATACACAGTAAAAGAATCCACTCAAGTCTCACTCTTTTTAATGCTGTAACCGTGGTTTTCTCTTTTTCCTAGTCAGTAAGGGGTTTAACTTGCTGGCTCAAATACAAATCTCCAGGAATAAGGATTTCCATTTTACTTCCTCATTCATATTGAAATTATCACAATTACTTAGAGTAGAAACTGAATGCAATGGAAACTTTATCAGTAGTTTAAACAAATAGCTGACAAAACAACAAAAAATCAGCAGGTTCAGTGGCTGTTTTGTCACTGTATATATCCTGTATATATATTGTATATATGTATACATCATGATAAGTATCATCAGCATTCAGAACTTGTTTATACATTGCTTTATTCTGGTGGTAGGCATAGCTCTCAGCTTCTTTGCTCAAAAACCAGGGATAAATACCTGAAATTGGGGATGACTGTTATTACTCTAAATTTAAGTAAATAAAACAGCACATTTGGAGTCTGGATGCATTTCCCGCACAGTAGGAAGTGTGAAACACTAATGTATGGCATTGCTGACTGACGGTAATCTCAGTAATTTCCCAGAAAAAGCAAAAAATTTACAAGAGACAGGACAAAAGTATGTGCATACTCAGGGATGTTCTCTGAAATCAAGGGCAGCTGAGTGGAATGGTGGTAAATTATTAATGTCAAGTGGTTCTCAAATGGGATGTAGTGAAAGTGTATTTTAGTGCATCTTGACAGCAAATGTACAGAAATATTATTTGGTTATTTCAACATCATCACTTGTTTGGCAACTTACTTTTTAAAATGGATGGATAAAAGAAAAGCAGCCTTATTGGATAACAACCCCCCTGAATCTATCAGTATAAATACTGGTCCAGACTACTAAACAATTTATCCTCAGGGTACGTTGCTGCACTGAGCTTAAGGGATATTTCTTGATATCTGAAGATCCATAAGAAGACATGAATGCTTCACTATCCTAAGAAGCAGATGAGAAAACGCACAGATCTTCACTGACAGACGTGTACTATGCTTATTTGTAAAACGATTATTGGATTGTCTGCTTCAAACTCCATGGCAAGTATGTATTTGTGGAGCATGACTGAACAGTCTGACATGTCTTGAAAGAAACACTTTTGAATGTTATTCCTCATAGCAGCTAAAGTGACAAAATGTAAAAGAATGTAAGGTAAAGCAAGGCCTGTGCAGAATGTATATGAACATCATGCAGTACTGTGCATCAGAGAATGGCGCTGTCAAGTGGACATGACTGCTCCTCGAGTGTCCTTTAGCAGCACGTACCCCATTGTCTGAAAACAGATTAGTTGTTTAATTTTTCTTTTGTTTGTGTACATTTTCATTTACTGTATCATGTACTTTTTCCTTAATCCCACCACAATATTCTTGCAAGAAGAACAGGGCAGATAAAAATAGTTCTTAAATTGTTAGTATGTCATTCCCATCCGTAGGTCAGCATCTACACCATAATAAGATTAGACACAGAGAATACCTCTATCCAAATATTTATCAAAATACAGTGGTATTGCAGAATTTATTTTAGAATGCTGTGTAAAGGACGTTAGTCAGATTTAACAAATACAACACAGTGTATAAAAGGAAGTTCAGGTAATATACTGACAAGTTGGGCCAGGTCTCATTATAATGAAAGGAGAGGCCATTATCTTTATTACCCGCCCACTACGTTCTTTTTTTATTTATTTATTTTTTTTTTTTGCTGAGGGCGTGCCTCTTGGCATGTTTTGAGATTGATCTAACTATAGCTTTTAGTGGGATAGTACTGTAACACTATCAAAATATTGACCCACAGCAAAAGCATTAATTTTTTCACATATGTAAAATGTCCAAACAAATTAATGTGAAGTAATACACTGTAAAATATAAAAACGTAACTACATTAGTGAATAGGATGCACTTTCCAGGACTGCTACATTCACTTCATACTTTCTTTATGATGCTGAATTGAATATGTAAGTTGATTTGCACGCAGTGGTGCACAATTAACATTGTTGCCTCACAGCAACAGGTTATCTGGTATAGTCCTCGACTGGAGTGCCTTCTGTGTGGAGTCTGCATGTCCTCCCTGTGTTCATGTGGGTTTTCTCCCATGGTACAAAAATATGCGTCTGGAGCGTTTCTCCCTAGGGCTCTGCTGAAAACTGGCTTTTTCCAAGTTGGACTTTCTTGGTAAATAAATGATCAATAAAATAAAATAAATGTATTGTATAACTGAAAACATGGGCTTGAGGCATTTTTTTTCATTTATACAGTAAACTGATTTTGTACCTGGTGTAACACTAGCGTGCACATAAGCATCCAAAGGTGAATCATGTCTTTTACTTTAAGGTGCTTTGTAAATGTAAACTGAACAGTGTAAGCTATAATGAGTGAATATCTCACGTTCCCAATGGGCCCGATTCCAAGACTTGCTTTTAGTGTAAACTACTTACTCTGGTGTAAGTCTGCCATGATTCTGAAAGACTTGTGTAAGTGACTCACTTCACTGTGTAAGACCCATCTATGAACAGATTTATATCAGGGATCAGATTCTAAAAGACGTTCCTCTTGGAATAAGTGACTTACTTTGAGAGCAAGTGTTTGGAATCTGGCCCATTGTCTCTGCATACTAAATTTTAGGTTCATAGGTTCATAGGTTCATACTAGGCTATCTGCCCTAGGGCATTTATAAGCCTAGCCAGAATGTGTTTGGCTTTCGCCACCCATTTTAAATTTATTTTGCTATGCCCTTTTTCAGGTTAGTATACTGTGCCTCTGTCTAACAGTGACACAGAAGTGATAGCCGGGGTAAACCTACTATCTCCCATCCACTCATCAAGATTCCTCTTGAAGAGAGTCAATGAGGGACTCTGCCTAACCTGGACTGGGATTTTATTCCAGAGTGAAGGGAGCCTCTGGGTTATGAATCTGTCCCTCCAGCATGTCCTATTTATTTCAGTGCTGAGGTTCAAGTCTCTCGAGCACGTAGCTCGATGGGATTTGGATTTTCTGAGGTGCAGCATGTCCATTAATTCCGGGTTGGACATGGCTTTATACGTCAGGCACAGATCGCTTCTGAGCAGGCGGTATGCCACTGAGTAGAGCTGGAGTTTCTTTAACCAGGCAGAATATGGCATCTGTTTGAGCCCTTTGATCCTCTTGGTGAGGTACTTTTGGGGTCTTTCCAGTTGCTGCAGGTGTCTGGTAAGGTACATCCCAAAAGGGGCATTGTACTCAATTATGGCCTGATGAGGGATGAGTAAAGAGGCACGATGACCTCCCCTGATCTAGATGTGAATCCCTTCATGATTAGGTGGCTATATAAAATGTTTTTCTAACCACTTTGGCCACGTGGTTGTCAAATGAGAGATTGCTATCAACTTGGGTCCCCAGGTCCCTAATTACTTCTTCTGTACTTAATGGATTACCACCTATGTGGTAATTTGTGGGCACTTTGTTTTGCCAAAGGGATGACTATACACTTTTTGGCATTTAGCTTGAGGCCATGGCTCTGGCACCAGTTGTCTGTTTCTATGAGGCCCTTTTGGAGGATGCTTGTGTCGGCTGGAGAGTTGATTATGGCGCCCAGTTTGCAGTCATCTGCAAACTTGGTCAGCCACAGTCCTTCCTTGTTGGCCTGTACCTCCGAGAAATATATACCAAACAAGAGAGGTCCCAGGACTGAGCCTTGTGGGACACCACTTATAACTGGTTTGGAGTCTGACATGGCTCCAGCAATTCTAACAATGTGGGTTCTGTCCTTGAGCCAGTTTGCAATCCATCTAGTGACATAGGGGTTTATATTTAAGCTGGTGAGCTTATCTATAATGCCCGAGTGGGGTATTGTATCAAAGGCTTTTGCGAGGCCCAGGTAGGCTGTGTGGACCACCTTCCCCTCGTCAATGGCCTTGGTGACTGTTTCAAAGAAATCAACCAGGTTTAAGAGGCAGGATCTGCCCTTAACAAAGCCGAACTGGGTAGGATCCAGTGTCTGTAGGTCCCCAATATCTTTATTTATGAGGTCCATGATGATCCTTTCCATAGCTTTGCAGACCAAGCTAGTCAGGCTTATGGGGCGATAGTTTCCAGGATCCGTTGAGGCACCACTTTTATGGAGAGGGACCACTGTTGCTGTATGCCACTCTTTGGGCACATATCCTGTAGTAAGGCTGAGATTGAACAGTAGTTTTATGTTTGGGTTTAGCTCTTCTTGGAGTTCATGTAGGACGCAGCCTGGGACACCGTCTGGTCCCATTGATGCTGTGTTTTTTGCTTTGGAGAGGGCAGCTCTTACCTGAGCATCTGAGATGTCAGGGGCAGCACTCTGTTGGGATAGATATTTGCCCTTTTGGTGGGGAGGGGGGGAGAAGTTTGCACTGAACCTGTCAGCTAGGATGTTGGCAATGTCTGTGGGTTCAGTGTATTTTTTGTCATTTTGGACTAATTCTGAGCATATCTGGGAATTACCACCCAGGTTCCTAGCATAACTAAAGAAAGCCTTGTGATTATCCTTAGTGTCCTGTGCAATTTTTCTCTCGAAGCTGGCCTTAGACAATTTTATGAGTGCCCGTAGTTTTTGCTAATACTGATCAGTGATGCCTTCCCTTTTGGGATTTTGCTCTATCATTTAGTAGCTTCCTCCTTCTATTGTATAGTTTGTTTATGGCTGGGGTCCACCAGACAGGACGTCTGCCTTTGGAGGATTGGGTCTTGGTTTTATTTGGGATCGCATGATCCATGCATTCCTGAAGGTGTTCATAGAATGTGTTTATAAAGGATTCTGCGGTCTGGGCCGTATTTTCCACAGGCCCAGGGGCTTTGAAGGATTCCACCTCGGTTTTGAGGAGTGTGAAATTTGCTTTAGAGAAGCTTTTCACTGTGGTTTTCTGGGCAGGGAGTGGGGTCGGGATGTGAATATCCAGTGAGATTAGTTTATGGTCTGATCTTACCAGTGAGGGATACACTTCTGGTCTGGAGCATAGAGTCCCCATGTTGGTGATGATCAGGTCCAGTATGTTTTCCCTTCTTGTGGGAGTGGTAACAAGTTGTTCCATAGCATTTGAGTTTATAAATTCTAGGAACCTTTGGGCTAGGGTGTTGGAGCTAGAGTAATGCTCCCAGTCTATGTTTGGGCAGTTGAAGTCACCCAATATAATGGTGTTTGGAGAGACCTTCATATTTTCCAGTGTTCTCAGAAAGGCCGAGTGGGGTTCCTGGGTTTGGGAGGGTGGTCTGCAGCAGGCTATAAACTGGAAGGCAGTTTTACCCACTGTTAGTTGCACATGGATAGTCTCTGATGCTTCGTGCTTTGCCACCAACCTGGAGGTGTGGGTATCTTTGATGAATATCGATACTCCCCCTCCTTTTGTGGTTCAGTCCAAGTTTTGGGGACGAAAAGAATGGTATGGGTATAACCTGGTAGTGCTGGGGTGCTCTCGGGAGCCCTGAACCAGGTTTCTGTTACTGCACAGATATCGATGTTCTCCATGCTAAGGAGAGTTTCGAGTGCGTGCATCTTGAGGTTTAGACTTCTGGCGTTGAGTAGCATTACTCTTAGTTTCTTATCCCTTGTAATACCTATGGAGGTTACTCCAAATAATATATTATAGTTTTCTTCATTTCATTTACTGAAAGTTTTGCTGTTTGTACAATGCATACTAGCAGCAGCTCATAGGCTTCAACCACTCATTTTTTCACCTGGTAAAATTAAATAAGGACACATATCACCTTTATAGCAGCCTACACTACCATGGGAGCATACATGGCAGTGCAAACACTGCAGAGATCCATTGTTTCCTTTGATATAAGAAAACTACTGCTGTCTTTTCAAAACATTTAAAAATAAAGATGGGATCTCCCATACTTTTTTCAAGAAAGACTGGTTAAATGTCACATAAAAGTTTTTATCTTCAGGACACCAGATATAATTGTACATGACTCCTTTGTTAAGGATTGTCGATTCAATATGAGTAGACCAAAGTCTTTTAGTGAAAACAAGTATTCAGGGCATGTAGTTTACTATAAACTATATCATCCCTGGACATGAATAAACAAACTTCACGGTCGGCAGATAGACATTCAGCCTATAACTCAGGTGCTGCCTCAGTGCATTAGGGCTCTATTTAACCTGAATATAGAAAAGAGGGAGATATACTAACGGCAGCTGCCTAAACAGAACTGCCATGCAGACTCCATTCAACATAATGCTCCAACCTTTTCAGTCAGATGATAATTATACACCTTAAAAAACATTTAACAAATCAGTAACATAAAGGGCATCTTTTTTATAAGTGCATTAAAGCAGTTAAGGCTGTTGGTTAATTGTGTGATAACCATACTCCAAGGTGTGTAAGGACAGCTGGCTTTACCTTGTACCTTGCCAAAGTCGTAATGAATATAGTAACAGGCTCAGCATTATTCACTTTGTAGCTTTACATTTTAAGGAGATATGAAACTATTCATGTTAACAAGCAAAGAAAACTCAGTCAAATGTCTGTTTCAGTCTGTCTCTTCTTCCCAAATGAGCACAATTCTTTGTCACTATTACATGAGGGTAGGGGTGGGCCAATATCTTCTCATCTTATTCTGGGTCCTCCTACACACATATTTTTAAACTGGTTATTTTTTGTTTCATTGCCGTAACTGAAAATAAGGTGAAATGATGAAATCAGGAAACATTTCTGTGGGTAAATCTTTGTCAGTGGAATAAAAGGAAATCAGATAAATATTATAACCACACTTGGCCTTGGTATAGTTTTCTGCGGTCATGTTTATCAAAATCACCAAGGTATCTGAGTGACCATTTCCTTCTGTTGTTTATACTGAGGTTTGACTATATGGAGCCCACAAGTCTAATGTTTAAGAGATATCCCTTCTGTCATACTTAAATTGTAAGTTGGGTTTCTACTACAAAATTATCTATCCTTTTACAGATTGAAGTTCTTTAGGAACTGAACTGTGGTTCTTATTTTTTCACTATTTCTGTACTGGATGTGGGTATCCTGTGGTAAAGCCACACTCTTTCAGCTTATTGATGATTCTGTATTGATAATAGTCACCTCACTGTCAGACAAAGTTAAGCTTCCTGCAAACCTGGTTATCTGTCAAAAGACTATTACCAAATCCTTCCAGATTCAGAGTCATACTGTTTAGTCTTAGTGCCATACCTGAGGTAAATCTTCACTCCTTCCCCTCATGTCCATAAACGGCATACCCATTTCCCCTAAGGACTTTATTAAAGATCTAGGACTATAAGCTGGCCAGGAGCTTCATCATTATCGTGAAGGTTCACCAAGTGTTTGCTTTTCTGTACAGGCCTAAACACTACATTACCATGACAGTGAAGAGCTCATCACTGAATAATTTAGAATTCCTCCCCATTTGTTGTTTGACAGTGTGATCTTGTGCAAATTGCTGCAGGACTTTTACAATAGCTATCTAGAATTTGCAACAATAGTGCAAGGCTTGCTGAGGAGGCAATTCTTTAGTCTCACTTGGGGTGAATCTTCCTTTCAAATAAAACTACCTTTGGTCCAGCATACCTTGCATTCTACCTGCTATACTGAGACTGCAACACTCCAGTCAAAATTTTTTACTGGCATCTGGAAATCAAAATGGTAAAGTATCAACATTAAACCGATGTGACTTAGGAATTTCCAGTGCTGTAGACACAGTGCTATTTGCTCAAATGTCTGTACCTCTTGCCAGAAGATTAACAGATAGTTCCATCTACCCAAATTTAAAAAATAAATAAGCTCTACTTATATTTTCTGTACTTTTTAAGACCTACACCTAACTGTACTACATTTGGTGCCATACTTGCATATTGACTATATGAAGATCATCACCATTTTATATTAACTCTATGGGTTTAAATGCAATAGTGTGACACTAACAGAATCAGTTATGTGACATGTGTGTTTATCTTAAGTAACTGAGGTAGATATATGCACTGCTTTAGGTTTGGCTATCTTTACATTATATTTTATTACTCTTGTCTAATGTAGTCTTTACTGATGATGTTTATCCGCCCTTATCTGTGTTGTAAAGGGCATATGAACACTTAGACCTATCCAGTACTCATTTGTATTAAATACATAAAACATGCATAAAATATAAGGTACAGGCTCTAAGATATATGGGTGCCACAGGGTTTGCTCCTTCTCCCCAAAAATTCTGCTAAATGTTTAAATGTGGAAAGTTCTGCTGCTTGCTGTAGTGGTAGCCTTGCTTTTCACTGCATCCTGTAACAGATGTAGGAAAACACAGAAATGTTAAGATACAGGTGAGCTGCATTTTCTAATTGCTGAACTCCTATAAGTTATAAACTGAACACAGATGAACTACAATTCAGAGGGAGTATTATCTATACTGCATGTAGCTAAGATGTGTTTCAGCACCTGCCCAGCTGAACAGGTAGCAGCTATTCTGAAGTGGTATGGAGTATGATAGAGGGCATACTTGTGTTTTAGTTTTGTCCTACCTCTCAGCCTAAAAGAACTACTAACGACAAAACCAAAGTAATCAACAGACGAGAGGCTCCCAGAACACTCAAACACTTCGTAATTTATTGTAGTTAGTGCTTTCGCTGGGGTTAGTACTCCAGCTTCTTCAGACTAAAAAAGCCTCTTAGAGCAAGAAATCTGGACAAAGCCATAAATAATGGGGGCCAAAGGTCCAAAAATAGGGACATTTTTTAAATATTGTTCTTATAAACTTAGAATGTTGCCAGAATAAGAGGTTTTCCATTCGCATGAATTTTCTGAAGAGTGTGAAATCTGAATCTGAAAAGCCTGTCACTATTTTCTGACTTCCATCCTCAATCATTTGCCAGAAAAACAGAAATTTATGAGGAACAGACCAAAAATGTGAAGCAAACATCTGGACATTCTGCGAACATCTGAATAATTGAGCGGCATGGGTCTTGCTGGTTCTGGGATGAGATCCAGGAAAACATCACTGAGCCCTTTGTCTTCATCACCACCATGACATCTAAGGTGAACTGAAATGTCTGGAACAGTATGGACTAAAATGAATTCTATATTCTATATTTCAAAAACCTAAAATGTTTTTTCAGCATATTTAGAACATACACACTTCTGCTGTTGCCTGCGCAGGTGGAATAGAGGGATGAAGAGGATAAAGTTCTGGACTATGACACAGGTGACCTCGGTCTGATTAGTGGCTCAATGCTCGAGAGCACAGACAAGGAAGATATTCATACCTAGCCTGTGGGTGTAAGTGCACTCTCAGACATACCATCTCACTTGATCCTTGGTTGGGGAGAGCTATGCAACAGTGTGACACTGCCAGATTTCTTGATCACCCGACAGCCCCAAATATAGGACAGGATTAGTCCAGGAGGAGACTAAGGCAGGTTCATTAGATTCAGTCATTGTGAAGAGGTCCTGGAAGTAGCTGTTGAGCAGCTGGGGGAGGCCAAAAGAGTGTAGTTGATATATAAACTTCTGTTCTTAGGGCAATAATAGCTCAGTTATATGCCTGACTATGCAAGGGGTACACATATCAAATATGTAAACAAATCACGTGGTTGTGTCGCATTTTTAGTACAATGTTAAAAGTGATTGCAGCAGTTATCAATATTTTTTACAGGCACTATAAGAGATCGTGAACCAACCGTCATCCTTACACACTAGGATGCTTACTGAAATGCAAGTGTCTTGGTTGCTAAACATTTTTTCTTGCATATTTCATGACTTTTGCCATTCGCTGTGATTTGCCTCCTTTAAGTCTTGTTGCTGTCATCAGTCTGACCACCAGTCTGAATAATTGGGCCTTAGTCTGCTGCTTCACTAGTACTGTTACTTGCACTACTCGTGTGCTTAGTTGTTAGGATTACGGTGCACTAGTGTTTTGGTGAACTAGGCATATTAGACAGCTATAAATCTGAAAGTAGGTGACATAAAAATGTTTTTATCCCATTACACTAAAAATTGTTTCTATGAAACCTTAACATCTGCAAATCATGTATTTCAAACTTTTGTGATGTTTCTTATACAGCTCCAAAACAGTGCCTAAGGAAAAAAAAAAACAGTTAGCTAGTATCAGTATTTTGACTTATATTTGTCCATTCACATCCAGTGGTTATGCAGCACTTTGTGAATTAGCACTACAATCATCATTGTGGTCTTACCTAAATGTAGTGCCAAGTGCTGTATCAACCTTCACTCTGAAAGCTAGTATTTGTGAGATATTTGTTGGTACTGTTTGCAGAGGTGCCAAGAATTCAGGATCTGCCAGGGGTTTTCTGGTATCAACCATCAGCTCTGTCTCCACTGTTTCTGAACTTACTGGGTTCTCTGCCACAACCTATGTAAGTAAAATTAACTGGTATTAAAGCATCGGATCAACATTATAAAGCATAATATTAATGTTACCTGATTCAAATAAATCAAATAGAAAAAGAAGTTATCAATATATAGAAATCATTGCATCCGAGTTTCATGAATAATCTTAAAAAGACGACCCTTCTATAAACTTACCTTCTACAATATAAAAAATATTTATATCAGAGCTTGAGATGAGCCAAAATACACAGCTATCATTAACAAATGAACTCTTCAATGTTTGCATTCACTCTGCTGTTGACTAATTTTTTTAGCCTGAAAAACATCAAGAATTACTTTGCTATAGTTTATATCTCATAATAATTATATGTGAACCAAGTAATTCATTTCAGTGGTCTTTTTGTCAGGTACTGGGTTTTTTTTTTACTACAGTGCAAAAAGTAGCCTGTGTGGAACTTCCACAAACTGAGGGATAGCTCAAAGGCCTGCAAAGGTGAGAAAAAAGGAAGGAGCAATCTACTCAGTTAAAAGCTTTTTGTCATCAATCAGAGCCATTATCATCAGTATTTACTCAAATATTCCAGTATTATGGATTAAGAGAAATGACTTGATAACGCTGTCAAATGTTTGTTTTCCACTGAAAACTCACATTGATCAAACTATTCAAGAGACAGGAACAAAGGGGTAAACTTTGCTATTAACATCACCATATATGTATGTTTTTTATGTATGCATGCATTTATGTACATACGCATGCATGTATGTTTTTATTTAATTTAATATTAAGTTATTTATTTGAAATTTGGTTACCTGCTAAGTGCGAAGGTCAATTGACTCATATTAGTCATGAACTGGCCTCCAGAGAAGCAAAGTATAGCCTGTAGCCAGTTTGCAATCATAACTGACTTTTTATGTGTTTGACACATGGATACAAAGACATACACCTCAATAACAGAGTGAAATGAAGCACAAAATGTGATGGTTAACATCTGTACAGAGAACATATAACTAATGAGTTATAATCAGAGATACTTGTTCATAATTGTTTGTATTATTTATAGCTTTAGTTGTTCTGACATTCTACTTGTTACAAGAAAAAAGTAAAGGAGTGCATAGTATTTTATAACTTTGAAAGCCACACAAGACATAACAATACCACACAGACACCTGCCAGAAGCACAAGTTTCCCTTTGATGAACATATAGCCTGAATAGAAGTTATGTACTTACCATAACTTGGTATCTGTGTTGTCCAATTTCATTAAGCATCATGAATGGGTCTTCAGATACATCCTCAGATCCAAGCCAGCCATTCCTCAGATATATGATCCAAGCCTCAAACTCCTCCCTCTCCCATGATGCTTCATTCCCTTCAAACCCTCAGATCGAGTTTACTGCCCTTATCACAAGATGAAAAATCACTAGAGAAACAGTAACAAAGACACTACCTGAGTCCAAAGTAAGAACCAGTGGGTTCCCCAATTCTCTAGGTTGTTCTCAGCTGAACTAGACAGGGGGATGAAGAGTGGGAAGTGATGCATACTGAAATTGGACGACACAGATACCAAGTTATGGTAAGTACATAACTTCTAATCTGATGTTGTCCATTTCATTATGCATCATGATTGGGTCAGAGTCCCCAGCTACAACAAACCCTGGGAGGACATCAAGGAAGCATATTCCTGAGCACCACAGAACCAAAGGATGCTCTGTTTCTGGAAAAAAATATCCAGCTTGCAATGAGACACAAATGTATGAGCTGAGAAGCAAGAGGCTACAGCATAGATTTCATATATTGGTGTTCTAGCAGAAAAGGCTGAAGAGGTTGACATTGATCTGGTTGAGTGGGACCTAACCAGACGAGGAAGTTGTTTGCCTTGTTGTGAATAAACCACGGAGATACATTCCATAATCCATCCTGCTAAAGTAATTTTGAACACAGCTTGCCCCAGTCTGTTAGGCAAAAAGGCAATGAACAGCTACTCTGACTTTCTGGCCTAGTTCTTTGTAAGCAGAAGCGTAACTGTCTGTGAACACCCGAGGAGTGTTAGCTATATTCGCCTTTATTAGAGTAGTTCAGAAAGAACACAGGCAAATGAATGATCTGATTTACGTTGGCCTCTAAGACAACTTTTGGAATGAAGGAAAGGTTCATCCAAAGGGAAACTATCCTTCAAGAAGACTATGTACAGAGGTTGAGAAGATATCGCCTGCAAGTCTGAAACTCTTCTGGGTGACATAATGGCCATAAGAAAAGCTGTCTTCCAAGAAAAATACTTCATCTCACAAGAATTAGCAGGTTTGAAGGGTTTCTGGGTGAGACCCTGTAACACTAAGGTAAGAACCCAAGGAGGAGATGGGCCTTTGATCGGAGGTCTCAGATGAAAAACTCCTTTCAAGAAAGCCCAACAAAGCTTGGAAGAAGGAGTACAGGGAGAACCAATTCCCTTCCCAAGATAAAAATTTGAGATGTCTACAAGCCTAGGCGCTGTTAAAGCATAGCTGTTAAAGACTGTGAGGGGGGGGGGGTGGAGGGTGACAGGGGCACTTAGTGAACTAAAAGGGAAATTTTTTTTATAACTATTTGCTACCACAACATAGGTTCACTTGGAGGACATTTTAACCTTAGCCAATTCCCTTTTGGTGCTTGAATTAACATTTTCTGATTGGTCTTAGCTATCCCCATGGCTGATAATTGTATATTAGCCCTAGTGAGAACAAATGTGATCATACCATAGATAATTTGAGGGGGCCATGTAACGGATGAAGTATTTAGGAACTGCCTCTATCCATTAGTGGCATGAGGGGAAATCCTGGAGTACATTTTATATTACCTATCCTTAGATCCAAGTTGCATTTGAATATGGATGGATGAGCTTTGCTTTATTTCTATGGATAGTCTGTTCCAGAAAAGTGGTAGCCTCTGTGATATATATCCATCTCTCCACAACATTCAGTTTAGATACCTGGACTGAGTATTTCTGATGCCATTTGACTTGTTGATGTTCAGTAGGTCCATCTGTATTATGTCGGATGATGCTTTGTATGCCAGACATGTCACCTCTAAGCACTCTGTAAGATACTGAGTATAGTAATAAATCTTTGAGGTGGTCCATGCAAGACCTATTGTTTAAGAGTTGTACCCTTTTAGTAAGGTATTTCTGAAGGTATTCCAATTATTTCATGGGGATGGACAGATACATGCCAAAGTGGGCATTATACAAAATGATTGACATAATGAGAGCTTTGTAAAGGGGGACAACAACATCTCTAGATCTAGTTACAATCAATTTGTTTATAAGCTGTGCAATATAGAATGGCTTTCTTATGACACTGGGCACATGTTGGGCAAAAGTTAGGTCACTGTACACACAAATTCCCAAATGCCAAACAATTGGATCAGTTCTTAGAGGGCATTGTCATGATTTTGGCACCAGTTATTATTTGGGAGAAACCTTCCTGCATGATGGTTAAGTCATATGGTGATTCAATAACTTCTCCTAGCTTGCAGTCATCTCAAACTTAGCTGGCTAAAGCTCTTTGGTATTTCCTTTTACTTTTGATATGTATATGCCAAACAGAAAAAGTCTCAGCACCGAACCCTGGGGACTCCATTGGTGACTGGTCTGTTCCCCTGTTTTGATCTCCTGCATCCTGTGAGCCAAGTTGCCAATGCAGCTGGTGATGTAAATGTTTGCTCCTACATTATTCATCTTTTGTACTACACCTGAGTAGGGAATTGTGTCAAAAGGCTTGGCCAGGTCAAAGTAATGAGGTGTGAACTGTTTTACCTTCATCCATTGCTTTGGTAACAAGAGTAAAGCTAAAAATTTGCCCATGATTTTGAACCTTTCACACTTTCCTCTGGGCTGTTTTAAAACACATTTTTAGGGCCATGCATACATGTATGCATTCCTTGATTCACTTTCCTGATTGTATTAAATTATATTCCTTGTATAATACAGCACACTTGTTAGACTTAAGTTAGAGCACATTTTAAATGTATTGTTTAAACATTTTTCCAGTAGGCAATGAAACCAAAATGCATGCACCAATAGTGATAAAACTGCCCTATTCAGAACATTTCCATAATAGAGGTCTATTTCCACAAACAACTGCATTTTAAATTTATTCTTTGAACATTTTTCCAGTGAGCAATGAAGCAAAATGCATACACCAGTAATGACAAAACTGCCCTATTCAGAACATTTTCATGAAAACAGTTTACTTCCACACGCAATTGCTTTTTAAATTTGTTTGAACATTTTTCCAGTAGGCAATGAAGCAAAATGCATGCACCAATAATGACAAAACTGCCCTATTCAGAACATTTCTATGATAACAGTCTACTTCTACACACAATATATAAATACAGAATCACAGTAGAGTGTAAGCCATAGGCATGTTGCACACCTTCTTGAACTTATTTTCAATGGGGGGCAAAAGGCCAAAAACCAGGGACACATTTTAAACATTGCCTGTATAATTTTGGAAAGTTGCTTGCATAAAATGTTGTCACTACCATGCATTTCACGGCCAAGTCTTGAACCCAGAGTACTACAGTCAGAGCAACATATCACTAAGCTAAACTAGAATTTTCTTGAAAGACAAGACAAACGTAAATAGCTATCATATCATTTAGTGAATTCAGTTCTCACTATAGCTCACAACCTCTTAGCACAAAAACACAGAACAAAGGCAATAATGGGGGAATACAGCCCCAAAATAGGGACACATTTCAAATACTGATTTTATAACCTTAGAAAATTGCTAGAATAAAAGGTTTTGTTTTACCAGTTCTGCAAAACCAGAGTAACAGAACAACAATGTGAGGCATAAATTCACAAGTGATGGTGGTTACGGACTTTAGGCTCTTTTTACCTGTACAGGGTTTGAGCCTGAGTACCTCTAGCCACCAGATGTATTCTGCTGGGGGCATTTTCACACACATCCACACACACACACACACACACACACACACACACACACACACACACACACACACACACACACACACACACACACACACACACACACACACACCCTCTGCAACAATATGATATGCAGTGTACTCACTCTGACAACAGACTCCATCCTCCGGTAGCATTCAGTTTCTGTCCCTTTTCCACTCTGCAATTAAATCCTGTCAGTCCAGATACAGCAGCTAACCCACTCCATTACAGGCTTCTGAGAATAAATCCTTTCCATTTCTGCAGGCAGCAGCTTTAACGTTCCCGCTCGCAGAAAAAAACAGAAATATGTGTGCTGATGTCATTGCGGCAGTTGGAGGTGCGGAAAACAAAAGGGCAAAGGTATGGATGATCTGCAAAAGTGGGGGGCCCCCCTCCCCCCATGGTCTATGGTTCCGGCACCCATGGCCACAAGTTGTACTTTTATCATAGAGAAACTCACTCCATCTTGAAAAAGAGAACGCAAAACATGAGTACATCTGAGACAGAGGCTGAAAAGGTATCTATATTCCTCTGTGAAGCCCAGATGGAAAAATGTTTCCATTTGCTGCCATATACTTTATTGGTAGAAGGCTTTTGGGAAGAAAGAACAATGTCTCGGATAAGAGAAGTGAGCCTGGACTTAAGAAAAACTACTGGAAGTGGAGAAACCGAGCAGTTAATTTAAGGGACCAGAGATTGGGAAGCTTTCACTCTGTCGGATGTGAAATTAGATCCTGTCTGAGATCCAATATCCAAGGAGGATAATTGCTGTGAAACCACAGAAAGAGGAACCTTATGTGATGAAGCCAATGAGGGCAATGATAATGAGATTGGACTTCGACCTGCTGGCTTTCTGTATAACTTTGGGTATCAAAGGGATTGGAGGATAAGCATACAGGAGACCAGGGGGCCAATCATGGACTACTGCATCCCTGGGTGACTCCCACATTGGGGGGAATCAGAGTAAAGTACCTGCTGCATTGGTTGTTTAGGGAAGAGGCAAACAGGTTGCAGCAAGGTAGGCCCCAGCGGCTGAAAATCTCGTACACTACTGACTGGTTCAGAGACTAGTTATGAGGGCTCAAAATAGTCCTGCTCAACTTGTCTGCTGCCAGAATGTTGGATTCTCCAGGGATGTGCTTTGCAGTGAAAAAGTGTTTCAAAGTCATCGCCCATTCCCAAATGTTCATCTCTTCTCTGCAGAGTGGGTATGACCAGGTTCCTCCCTGCTTGTTGATGTACCATACCACTGACATATTGTCCATTAAGATTGGAAATATTCCCAGAGAAAGACAGTCCTGAAAGGCTTGCAATACAAGGAGGACCACTTTTATCTCCAGAACATGTATGCACAATTTGGTCTCTGTTAGGGACCACATGCCATGGACTATCCTTTCCTGAAAATGTCCCCTCACCCCACCTCAAGAGGGAGGCATCCATGGTCACTGTGGCTGATGGAGGGGGAAGGACTGCCTAAGTGAAGATCATCCGTGAGCATCCACCATTGTAGATGATGTCTGCAAACTGGAGTAAGCCTAATCAGGGTTGACAATGGGTGACACCAAATGGACTATTGAACAGCCAGGATCCATTGAAGAACTCACATGAAGAACCTGGCCAGTGGCACCAGGAGGGTAGCAGCCAGCATGGAACCTCAGGCTATGAGGATTGAGTGAGCTGAAGGAGACAGCATGTTTCAAGTACTGAACCTGTAGCCTGAGCAATGATATCCATTGTAAGGGGAGACCAGCAACTTTTGTTATCATGTTCAACATGGCTCCTATGAATTCGATGTCCTGAACTGCGACCATCATGGATATGGCCATATTGACTGTGATATCCAGGTGAAGAAACAGGTGCAACATCACTTGAACTGCGTGAAGTAGTTGATGCCTTGTGGGTGTCATTAAGAGCCAATCATCCAGATAGGGGAACACCTGGAAACCTTGCAGGTGGAGATGCACTGGGATCACTGCCATGCACTTGATGAACACCTGGGTGGCTGTGGTGAGATCAAAGGCAGTGCTTTGAACTGGTAATGAATGGCTCCTAACTGGATCCGTAGAAATCTCCTGGAGCACCTGTCTGTTTTTATATGATAGGATGCATCCTGGAGATCTACTGAGCACATCCAGTCATCCCTGTGCAGGAGAGGCAGAATGGACTGTACAGTAACGATGCAGGACTTTGTCTTCTTGACAAACAGATTCAAACTGCTGAGATCCAGAATGGGTTGGAGGTCCCCGGTCTTCTTTGGCACCAAAAAGAAGCATGAGTAAGTTCTGCATCCACGTTCAGTTGGGACCCGCTGGATGACTCTTTTGTCTAGACATTTTTGTACTTCTAGAAGGGCATTCTCTCTCTGACTGTGTGGCATGTTGGGGAGGCACTCCCCTGAAATAGGAGGTGGTAGGGAAAAGGAAATATAGTATCCTCTGGATATAATGTTTAACACCCAAGTGTTGTTTGTTATGTTTGTCCAGGGTTCTGGGTGTAAAGAAAGCCTGCCCCCGACTGCCTCCAGAGCAGGACAGTTGGGAAGTGCTTCAGGAGAGCTGAAATGGTTTGTCCAACAAGGGTTGCCTGAAGCACTGACTCTGTGGACCCCTCTGCCTCTAGGCCAGCATCAACCATTGAATCCTTTCCCTCTGCCTCTGGAACAGGAGTCATGCTGCGAATCTGGGAAGGGTGCTTGCGATTTGCAGAACCACATCTTCTTCCCACTCCTTTGATTCTTGGAGATGGTCTGTTGGGGGAAGAAAACTTGATCCCTACAGCAGATAAATTCTTGCCCTCCTGTTCGCTGAGGGTAAGGGTCTCCATAACTGATGGTCCGAACAAAGAGGAACCATCAAAAGGGGCATTAATAAACAGCACTTTGAAGGGGTCTGCAAACCTGCATAGTCTCATCCAGGCATGTCTTCTGAGGCAACCAGCCACTCGAGAGGTCTCCTGCACTACATAGGAATTAGCCTCATCAAGGAATTAGCAACTGAAGCCGTAGTGTTCAGCTGTGTGGAAAACATATTAAAGGCTTCATCCAACAGTCACTGCCCCAAAGATGTGGAAAGTTTCTTTACCAGTTTTCTCTGGAGGTGACTGAAATGTGCAGATAATTCAATGCTCTCAGTGAAAAGGTAGCTGAGGCATACACTCACTTTCCATGTCTGTCCATGGCCTGGGACTCCTTATCTGGGGGATGGACAGACGAGCTCTGTTTGACAAGCTCCTTTTTAGTGGCTGCCGACACCACAATGGCATTAACTGGGATATCTTTGCTACAGAAAAGATGGTCCTTGGGGGGACTGAGGTACTTATCTGCACATTTAGGGTGTGGTTCTATAGTGTCAGGCTCCTTCCAAACCCGGCAGGCTATGGGATCAATAAGTTGGTCCACCAGACGGGTAATGGGCAGGGGAGGAAGACTTGCTGAGGTGCGGAGTATGGCTCCGAGGTCTATGATCTGGGTGGGAGTGGCTCAGAGCCCACTCTGGAGAAGAGGCTATGGATCTGGATATCCTCTGTCAGCTCCAAAGTACCACTTGGATCCAAGGTCGATGGATCTGGCAGGGAGGGAGGTTAAGCTGGCTCTGACTCCACAGGATCCAAGGGGCCACTTGGATCCAAGGAGAAGCACAGAGTAGACGGCTCCAGTAACTTAATTCTCTTTTCAGAAGTGGAAGCTTATGTCCCATGAGGAAGCAGAGGGGGGTTGCTTTTTCTGGGAAGGAACCTGGAAACCATGGATTTAGCGCTTTCATCTCCAACAAGGAAACATCATCAAAATCTGAACTTCTGATGAAGTTTCCTGTTTGGAGACGAAAGTGCTAAATTCATAGTTGCTTGGCTTTGTGAATAAACATTTTGGCATATTTAAAAATTCTTTAATGCCCAGCTTTGTGCACAAGAGTTTTTGGCATTTTATTGTGTGGGATTGCCTTTATTAGTGCCATGGTATCACCAGCTGGAGGTTGTTGTATGGTTTATAACTTATTTGTGTGTTACTTGAAATATCTTGTATCACAGTATTCACAAATTTAGTTCATGAATCATGGAAACTTATTACTTAAATCTACAGCACATGACATTCCATATATCAAGTACCAAATCCTCATATAGTCCTTGAATTTATGTAATTTAAATACTTTTATTAATAATTGGGATGTTCCAAAAATACTGTTCAGTGGCAATAAAATGATAAAAAGAGGAAATGGTTGATCAAGTTTGATATGTGAAATAATGGGAAATCTCAGGGGAAATAAATAATAATCTAAATCAGCCAAGAAGGGTTCATGAACAAAGGTTCTACCTGCCAACATTACACCGTTTTATACCTGTGCTGCAGGTGATACTGATTTGAATACCAGCAGCTTTCCCCCGCAGAATGCTTCCATTGAAACTGTGGCTTAGGACTGGGACTGAAGAAGTATATTATAGCCTTGTTAAAGACAAGGAAAAATAACATTATGGTAACAGAGATAATGTCAGAATTATGGGATGGAATACCTCAGGGATGTTCCTCATTTCAGTTTTCAACAGTGAATTTGTTTCGTACTCTTGCTGATCCTATTCTGAAACTTTTCACCCAAAACCTAAGTACAAGATATGTCCGTGAACCCTGGTGTACCACTGTAGTGATTTCTTTTCTCAAGGGCTGACCCACCATGGACACTGTGAACTACAAATCCATTAGTGTTACAAGCCTAATGTGTTAAACCATGGAACACATCATCACTGCCTCATTAATCTTGACATTACAAACCTTAGGCTTGACCCACAATTTGGTTTTGTAAAGGGAAGGGCATACTTGCTCAATCAGGTCAGCTTCTTTTGGAAGGTCCCTCATGTAGTGGACAGTGGTCAGACTGTTCATACTGTATACATTCACCGGTTCAAGGTAGGTAATAGGAATGCAGACCAGGAGGCAATTGAAGAAATTAGCCCAGATTCCCAATTGTTTGGTTAAGTGATCTTCTCAAGGTCATACAGTAGGTAAATGAAAGCTGTGCCACTGGCAGTAACTCATTAACAACTGTCATCATTAATCTTCTATAATACCTACCTATCATGATATGGTCAAGGTTTTTGACATCATACTGAATGGTGTACCACATGCTATAACATATATTAGGATTATAAATAAAGAATGTCTTTATGTGCTGACACTATGTGGTAAGGTAGTCAGCAATCTGGATCTAGAACAGAGCACATGTCATCAAGAAAGTAATGCCTCTTCAAACAGTCAGAAGGTGATGAGAAGTGCTTCCTAGTGATTTGTGTTAGGTACCTTCTTGCTTGACATTTATGTCTTTGATCTCAAAGCTGTAAGCTATCATCTCTGGCTAATTAAGTTACCTGATGGCTGCAAGCTGGGTCATAGTTACAAAATTAAATAATATGAGTTAACATCTGGTTCACAGAAAAAGGGCTTAAACTTAATGCCAAGAAATGCAGTATCATCCCTACTGGGGGACAGCAAATGAATTCAATGTACAGCACCAACAGCACACCCTTACTAGGCATGACAGTGAGCAGACATTTGGGTAGAAAGCCCCCTTTCATTCAATCCCCATGTGTTGACCATAGTCAGGAAATCCTCTATATGTCACAACTAATTGCCCAAAGTGTCTCCTCTAAATACATGGAAGTTATTGTCCCCTTATATTCTACCCTGATCAGACCTGTTATTGAATACTACGCATCCTATGGCATGTATATCACTAGACACACTAAACAATTCAAAAAGCTGCAAAGGTGCCTAACAAAGTTGATTGTTAGTCTCAAAAGCCTTAGTTATCAGGAAACACTGGAATTAATGTCTCTGTACTCAGTGATCGGGGGAGGGGGTGGTGGTCTGCACTGCATTTAGCATGTCCTCATTTTTCTCAACAAGAGAAACAGAGCAGTCAGTACTAAAACCAGAGATATACATCCTCACATAAAGATAAATAAAACAAGATGAAGGGACAGGTTCATTATCCAGCATTTTCTCCATCTCAGAAACAAACTTCCTCTATAGGTTAAGAATGTGATTCCAAGTATATGACATGTGTAAGAATATGATTCCATGTCATGCCTCAGATTTATCTTGGATAACTGGATGGGCTTCCTTAAATATATACCAGCACTAACAGAGTTTGTCCTTCTTGAAAAAGGAGGCAGAGCCTGAGGGTGGTTTTGTGGCAATGTTTACATTGCCTCTGGCTAAATTATCTAGCATACTTTATGATCCTATGTTCCTTTGTCTCAAAGAATGGAAAACAGTATTCATCATGTTGTTGATGACCCAATGATGCAGTAGTAGAGGATGGAAAAACAGTCTAAGCATAGTTTTAAAAAGTTTAGTGAAGTAAGCATGATAGGAATTATATGAACTTTGTTGTAAACAAATAGAAAGTTTTACATTAGCCCTCGAAAACCCTGATGTGAGGGAGGGTAACTGACAGTAATAGAACAGGAAAAGAATCTGGGGATACGTTTTGCAACTAGTTTGGTGGACTAATGCATCCAGTCCAAATTGGCTTTCCTGAATGGGCAATATATCCAAATAAATTTGACTCCTAAATCTTATAGATTCCTCATCTTGTCACTGTGAGAGGTTTATATCATGTCTCTGTATAGCTGCCCTGGGTTGTAGATGATACAGTGCATGCTGCCTTCACAGAGCTCGTAAGCTTAAATCCTTGAAGATTTGGAGCTTATTCCCTTCAAAAGCCTACACATTGACTTCTTCAAATCAGTCTCCAGAGCTGTACACGAAGGTAAGGCGGTCCACACAGCCTATCTGGACCTCACCAAGGCCTTCAACACCATCCCCCACTCTGGAATTGTAGATAAACTTACTAAGCTGGGCATAAATCCCTACATCACTCGGGTTGCCAACTGGCTTACTGACAGAACCCAGACTGTTAAAGTAGCCGACTCCAAATCCAGCTCCAGAGAAGTGACAAGTGGAATACCTCAGGGTTCAGTCCTGGGACCGCTCTTGTTTGGCATCAACTTCTCTGAAGTACAGGCCAACACTAAGGGACTCTGACTAACAAAGTTTGCAGATGCCTGCAAACTGGGATCCATTATTGAATCCCTAAATGATGCGGATATTGTACAAAAGGGCCTTACAGAAACAGATGCTTGGTGCCAGAGCCATGGGCTCAAGCTTAATGCCAAGAAATGTATAAGTATCCTCTTTGGGAAAAAAACATGTACCCATGAATTACCACATAGGTGGCAGTACACTAAATACTGAAGGTGTGATGAGAGACTTAGGGACACAGGTGGACAGTGGTCTCACCTTCGATAACCACATTGCCACAACAGTCAGAAAATCCTTCTATGTGACACACCTCATCACTAAGGGCTTTTCACCCAGAAAAAAAGAGGTTGTTGTCCCATTGTACTCATCCCTCATTAGTCCCATTATAGAGTACAATGCCCCATTTGGTATGTAGCTCACAAGACATCTGCAACAGCTGGAAAGGCTACAAAAATACCTCACTAAAAGAATCACAAGCCTAAAGCAGATGCCCTATGCTAACCGTCTAAAAAAACTCAAGCTATACTCTGTGGCATATCGTCTACTCAGAGGTGATCTCTGCTTAACATACAAGGCCATGTCAAACCGTGAGCTGTTGGACATGCTCTACTTAAAGAAATCCCAATCCCTCAGAGCCACATGCTCCAGGGATCTAAACCTTGTCATCACAATAAACAAAACATGCTGGAAGGATAGGTTCCTAACCCAGAGACTCCCTATAATCTGGAATAGACTGCCCATACATGTCAAGCAGAGCGCCTCCTTGGCCCTCTTCAACAGGAACCTTAACGATTGGATGGGAAATAGGAAATTCACCCCGGGGATCATGTCAGTCACCCTGCTAGACAGGGATCCAGGGAAGTAAATATTGAGGGAAGAAATATCCAGGGAATTGTTATGGCTAGGCTTGTATAGGCCCTAGGGCCGATAGCCTAGTACCAACCTATGAACCTATGAACCTATGAACCTATGAACATCTGAGATCTAATAAAGATTTCCAAGTATTCCAGCAGAATGGTTTATTTCTCTATTAATAACTATTAATAACTAGCGTTAGGCAAAATTCTGAATAATACTGGTAACTCTAAATTGCCACTCTTAAGATCAAACATCCTTTTTTCAAAACAATTCTCAATTGCCCTAAGTTCAAGACCTTGTAGGTAGGAATGCTAACCTTCCCCTCATTCCCATGCAGAACTGTTGATATCTTTAGCCTAAACAAAATAGGCTTAGTTATAGCTGTTGCCAAAAATTTAGAAACATAGGAACAGTATTAGAGAAGTGATCACAGGAACCATAAGATGCCTAGCCATACACATCTTTAAGCAGACAATTTTAAAAGGCACCTTTTTCAAGTACTTAATAGTGCTACCCTCCCATATTGGCTAGGAGTGGCTATAATACCTGAAGCAAATGTATCTCTACCCATCCAGACACCAAGACTCTCCTTAAAGTTAGACAAAGTAGTACTTTGCTTGGCATGCAGTGGTAACCAGTTTCATTAGCTGAGATTATGATGAGCTAGGAACCTAACCCCTCAGTAAGCCTTTTTCATTTTATGCAGATTTACATCCCTAATATGGGTATCTGTTAAGCCATGGGTTTTGTAAAGAAATAGGAGGTCAAATAGTATTAGGTCTTTTGTGGCTAGAAAAGTGAGACACATTTCAGTACAGCCAGCAGCTACTGAGTATAAGGAGAGTTATCTTAATCAGTTGGGCAGTAGCGTAGCTAGGGCAGGGTGAGAGGAGCAACTGCCTTAGGCACAAAGTGTTGGGAGGGTGCGACCAGACAATATCAATCTTTCTTTAATGTAATGTCAGCTACCAGCTTTTAAAAGTCGGTATTGCATTTTTGGTCAAATCTGAGCACACAGAGTGTGGTCTAAACTGTAATAACTGCATGCTATATTGTAGCAAGCAGTTTGCTACAGTTTAAAAGATAAATTTTTTTTATTTTTTTTAACTAAAACCTGAACTCTATAGCACTATTTGCAGGCAGGTATATTTGTAGCATAGTTTATAAGAAGATTATTTTTTAACTAAAACATGGGCACCATAGCTCTCCATCCAGGCAGGGAATAAACTGCAGCAACCATTTGCTATATTTGTATCAAGCAGTTTGTTACAGTTTATATGAAGGAATTTTTTTATTTAAACTAAAATCTGAATGTCATAGCACTCTGTACAGCAGGGTATAAACTGTAGCAACTGATACATTTTCAGGCATAGTGAGTACAACAATGTGGAAAGGTAGTTTAAAATTAACACCAAATGTTACTGCTAATATACTGGTTATATCACTGGGACTGGAATATGTGATAATTTTACTGTTGAGCTTAATGTATTGTTGGACATTATTCTATAATTTCATGACATTATTCAAAAAAATATTTGTAGTTTCCTTTTGTATCTAAGTTTGTACTCTGCCTGACATTTTGTAATAGTGATCTTAAGCTCCTCACTGGCATGTTTCATTGTAGTCTTAAGATAGGAGGACCGGGATTTCTTACATTTCATTATTTTCCCATTTTGTTAAACAGAGCTACAACAAAGAGATTTATTCCTAAGGTTAGATAGTATTGGTGGCGGATGGGTATGGACTTTTATGCCACTGTTTTGGTGCTGGTAAAAATTGAATGTGAATGTGACAGACCTCTCAGCTGAGCATATTTTGAGGGTATTTTGTCATGTAACTTGCTTGGCAGAGTATT
This sequence comes from Protopterus annectens, assembly GCF_019279795.1. Taxonomy (NCBI): domain Eukaryota; kingdom Metazoa; phylum Chordata; order Ceratodontiformes; family Protopteridae; genus Protopterus; species Protopterus annectens. Next base: position 288,345,985 of record NC_056744.1, read on the forward strand.
TAAGTGTGTTTGCTTTCTGGTTTTATGCAGTTTGATAAAGATTTTTTTCTTCTTCATCTTTTGGCTTTTAGGGGTCAACACAGCAAATCACCTGTTCGCTTATGATTGGCAGTGGCATTTTTTACGGTGTTGAGTTGCCAGCCCAGTGTCCAATCTTTCACAGAAGTCACACACATGCACGCACTCACACCTAGGGCCAATTTAGAGTGTGCAATCCACCTACAGCATGTGTTTGAGATGTGTGCTTTTTATTAAATCTTTAAAATACAGCTCCTTTTTCTGTATCTATATATATATATCTATCTGTCTCTCTCTATATATATATGTATATATATATATATATATATATATATATATATATATATATATATATATAGGTGCAGTGGTTAGCATTGTCACCTCACAGCAAGAGGTTCTCTGGTTCAATCCTTGGCTGGGGTGCCTTCTGTGCGGAGTCTGCATGTTCTCCCTGTGGTCACGTGGGTTTCCTCTGGGTGCTCCGGTTTCCTCCTACATCCCAAATACATGCTGCAGGTGGATTGGACACTCTAAATTGGCTGTAGGTGTGAGTGCGTGTGTGTGTGTGTGTGTGTGCCTTCTGTGGAAGGTTGGGCACCGGGCTGGCAACTCAATACTGTAAAGCTCCACTGCCAATCATTAGCGGACAGGGGATCTGCTGTGGCAACCCCTAACTGGGAAAAGAAGAAGATATATTATATATAGATATATTTTTTCAACAATTCTTTGCTATTATACAATACTTGTACTTGTGGGGGCCATCCTATAAGAGCTTCATTATAATGCATTGTACTAAGGAGCCTCAGATACCCTTTGGTTATCAGAACAAATTACTTCCTTCTGCTTATTCTTGGCCCATTCCTATTCCACAAGAACTGTGATAAAAGTGTCTGAATAGTCTTTCAGAATAACCTACATGGGAAATGCCTCAGAAGAAATACAACTTTTGGAAAAGCAACATTTTCATAACTTGTTTCTTGTTTAAAAAAATGTAAAAACAGCTTTTTCAGCTTAGCATTTTATTTTTTATCTCCGCTAATGCAGGTTTAACATTTACATCTAAAACTGATTAAAACTGATTCATTTTATAAGAGCAGATTTACAATATAGTTACTGCCCCAAATAGGGAATCATCCAATCACAACAGCCATCTATAGGCTGTCACCATCAGCAGGAAGATGCTTGCTTTGTTCCAATTCACACAAAGTCCTGAATATAATGCAAAACAATGCAGTACCCTACCAAAATTCTGCACATCATTAAGTACGTTTGATCAAAATAATACAATCATTTCAAACATAGATAACAAATTTGAGGACTGGGATCTGTATCCCAAAGGAAGGGAACTCATTTGTCAAAACCATATTTAATGGAAGGCTACAAAATAAGCAATCACACTGAAGAGGGACATATCTACCTTGTACCATTTTCATTGCTAAATGACTGCAACAGAATATTATTAACATATATGCTAGTTCACACAAGCTGAACTTTGCTAATGAAGCTAAATAGGAAACCCAACCATTACAGCACATACCAAAGATGCTCAAAACCTTCTTTAAAGCTCTTTTTCAGAACACACTATGATCCTTAACTTCCCCTGTTGCTCCCATCTTTGCATATTAAGTACAATTCCTACTAAATTCTGTCAATGGACCCCGTCTTTGATAAAGCCATGTTAATTAGAGGCATACAGGTTTGTAAGAATCTTCCCTAATCTGTTTAAAAGAATTTTACCATAAATGTTTATATTTAATTGAAGAAGAGATATATGCACTTAATTGGATGCCCAGAAATGGTCTTTTCCTGGCTTGCAGAGCATTAGCACTTTGACACTTAGAATAGTTGAAAAACCTACCTTTCTCTTCCTCAACATGTAACACTAAGGCCAGTTCAGACTCCAGAGCTTTATATATATGTATATATTTGGTGTAAGGTCACGGGGATCAGCAGCCTGGGAAATGATGATCCTGAGTAACCTTGGAGATGCCATAACCTGTACTTTAAGATTATTAGACTCCTTAGCTGTCGGAGAGAATCATACTTGATATTCTGCTGTCATGACTTCACTTACATGATCATAGGATCATAGAAACATAGGAGGTTACTAGGCAATTGGCCCTGAGGCCCTTATAAGCTTAGCCAAGAGTTTAGCCCATGTTTAGACAAGTCAGCACCCACAGTCCCTGTCCAGCAGGGACACAGGTGGAATCCCAGGGGTGTATTTTCTGTTTCCCATCCAGGTTTCCAGGTTGTGCTTTAAAAGGGATAATGAGGTACTCTGCAATGCATGAAGAGGGTGTCTATTCCACAGATGGGGGAGTCTCTGGGACACAAATCTGTCCTGCCACAAGTCCTATTGATGTCACAGACCAGGTTGAGGTCGCGCATGTGGGTTACTTGAGTGGAGCTTGACTTGCAGATATGTAGCAGTCCCATCAATGCGGGGTCTGAGATTGCTTTCTATGCTAGACAGATGTCACCTCTGAGGAGTCTGTATGAAACTGAGTAGAGGGACAGAGCTTTCAGACTACCTGTGTAGGGTAGATGTTTGAGGCCCTGGATTCTCCTGGTGAGGAATCTCTGTGGTCTCTCCAGCTGCTGCATGTACTGTGTGAGGTACATGCTGAAGGGGGCATTGTACATTATAATTGGAATTATAAGGGAAGAATACAGGGATATTATGACCTCTTTTTCCCTGGATGAGATACCCTTACTTATGAGGTGGGCCATGTAGAAAGTTTTCCATACAACAGAAGCAACATGGTGGTCAAAAGTCAGGTTGTTATCAACCTGGTTGCTCAAATCCCTCATGACTGATTGTATGCTTAAGACGTTGTTATTAATATGATAATATGTGGGGACATCACTCTCCCCAAAGGGAATAATGATGCATTTTTTGGTATTCAGCTTGCGGCCATGTTTCTGGAGCCAGTCATTTGTTTGGGTGAGACCCTCTTGGAGGACGTCCACATCACTTGGGGGAATTGATGACTACACCCAGCTTGCAGTCATCTGTAAACTTGGTCTGCCATAGACCACTGGTTTTGATCTGCAACTCAGAAAAGTATATCCCGAATAACAGAGGCCGCAAGACTGATCACTGGGGTAATGGTGTGGGCTTGTCACTAACTATAGTTAGTACAAGCTCCCTTGTCCTCTCAAAACATCTTCTTTCTAGCAGATTTTCAGCAGTCAACCTCTTTGTCCAGTAAAATAGTTTAGACCTTTCCCATTTGTTGTGGGAGTTCACCAGCTCGTATTATATTTTCAACTGTTTTGAATTGCTCTGTAAATTATTATCTGCACGTAACCCCTTCTTACACTGCATTTCCAAACTCTTAGTTTGATTATCTAACCCCAAGATAGAGCTAAGTGTAAGCCATTCATCTGTCGTCATCAATTAAATGGTCTGCCTTTTATCTTATCCTTTAACATCAACCAATTCCTAACAATATGTGAACTAGAAGCTCCAAAATTTCTCAAGCAGAGCTAGTTCAGTTAGTCAGAACCTGAAACTTCTCCTTATGCTTCAGAATAAGTGGATCAACCCCCCCCCCCCCCACTACAGACATTGTGCTTTTCCTGATTACCATTGCTTGGTGCAATGTTTGGAATGTTAACTGTACCTCTTTATGTCGAGCCTGTTTGTAAGGACAATCTTTTACTCTTGACTTCTATACAAATCTGATTTTCTGGCTAAAATTAGTAATGAATAAACACAGTGGGAGGAATGGTCTCTCAGATCAGCTTCCTCATGGACATGCACTTGTACATCTGTGCCCACCCCACCCCCATAACATCGCTCATCAGTGAAGGTTTTAATTCATACTTTCACTCTACAGGAAGTTGTATGTCCACCCTTTCTACTTATAATTAATTCCAAAGTTACTGTACCTGGAAGAATCTCCCACTCAATCCTCATACACTGGGTGAATTTTCAGTTTTGGTCATCCACAGAGTCATATCCCTGATTTGGCTGCAGTGCAGCTGACCAGATTTACACTCTTTTGGACTGAGACACAAGGAAAAGATTGAGAGAGCCTGGGATGTATATCTAGAAGTGGTCAGTTGTCACAAACAATTGAGATACTGTACCCAGTATTGTGGCTTTCTCTGGCCATGCCTTATATACTTTATACAGATGTGGGGGCCATAAAAGGAGAAGAACATCAAGTTGCAGGAAGAAGTTCAGAAAAGTACAGCCAAAAGAACACCTGGGAGAAAGGAAGACTTAAGACCAAACACTAGAATAGTTAGAACTCTTATCAGTGTTGTCACAAAGAGATGGGGAACATGATATATCTATACAAGATCACACCAGAGAGGTGCAAAGGTTTACCTTGAAAAGGAAGCAAAGATGGAAGAAGATGGGTACAAGCAGCACACTTTAGGGGTTAACTCTTCTCCGAATCTGCATGAGTACTTCTTCAGAGAAAAGATTGCAACCTAAATTAAATTTTGGGTATCAGCTTGTAATCAGAGTACAGAGGCAAATTAAGTATAAAAAGAATAAGACATGACATAGACATAGCTATTGTAATGACTAATGCACATAAAAAAATGTTCCTTATAACCTATTTCTACTCAGGTGAAACTACACATACATATAAACGTAAACATATGAACAAATAGTACTGTACACAGAAAAAGAGAAGAAAAGGCAGGTTGCTAATATTGCACATGAGAAATTATTGCAATTGCACTTTTAAGAGAAAGATATTGCACTTCTGTACGAATATATTAACTATAGTGAATTAAATAATATATCGATTTCAGTGAAATATTAGGAGTGAGATCACGTGTGGAGGTAGAAGACGCCCAAGTTGATGTCAGAGTTTATGAGCCTTGTTGGTTAGAAGCTGTTACAGAGCCTGGAGATCCTACCGCGGATGCTGTGATACCTCTTGCCAGATGAAAGTCTAGTAAACTAGCCAAATGCTGGATGTGATGTGTCTCTAAATATTTTGTATACCTTCTTTATGCTTCTTGTAAAACGTTCTTGCATATTTGGAAGATTTGTGCCCATTATCTTCTCCACAATCCTCACCACTCTTTGAAGCTCCTTCCTCTCTGCCATAGTACTGTTTCCATACCACACAGTAAAGTTGCAGGTGAGAATACTTTCAATAGCTCCTTTATAGAAAGTGGATAGAAGCATTCAGAGGAAGCTTTGCTCTTTTGAGCCTTCTCAGGAAATGCAGGCACTGGTGAGCTTTATTAATTATCTGGCCTGTGTTTCAGGACCAAGAGAGGTCTTCTGAGATGTGTATACCCAGGAACTTTGTAGATTGAACTCTCTCTACCACCTTGCAGTTGATCTCAAGTGGTGAGTGAATGGCTGGCCTTTTTTTGAAGTCAATGATAATTTCTTTAGTTTTGTTGACATTCAGATTCAAGCTATTTTTGCACCATTTGATCAGAGAGCTGTCTTTGCTCCTGTATTCCCTCTCATCATCAGTTCTAATGAGACCCACTACAGTGGTATCGTCTGCAAATTTGATTATATGGTTATTGGGAAATTTCACAGAGCAGTCATGGGTAAGGATGGTGAATAGTAGAGGACTAAGTAAACACCCTTGAGGCACACTCATGTTTAGTCTAATGATACCTGATGCATTCTTACCAGCACATGTCTTCTGTGGTCTTCCAATCAAGAAGTCAAGGATCCAATTGCAGAGGCTCTTGTTGATGCCAGGGTTAATTAATTTGCCTATGAATTGCATCGGAACCAAAGTGTTGAATGCCAAGCTAAAGTCAATGAACAACAGCCTGACACAGTTGCTCCTCTCTTCAAGATGTTCGAGAGAGAGAGAGATGCAGGGCCACCAAAATGTCATCCGTAGTGGATCTGTTTGGCAGATAGGCAAACTGTAGAGGGTCGAAGGTCAATGGCAGAGCTTCTGACAGATGCTTTTTTACTATCCTTTCAAAGCATTTTATGACATTTGGGGTTAGTGTCACAAGTCTGTAGTCATTTAAGCAAGTAGGATTGGCTTTTTTTGGGTAGCAGATTTATATTAGATACCTTGAAGCATGCTGGCACTCTTTCAAGAGTCAGGGAGATATTGAAAATATGTATAAGGATTAGGTACAGTTGGTATGCACATTCTCTTAATACTTTGCCCAGGATGTCATCTAGGCCTGCAGCCTTCCCGGGGTTCATTTTCTTAAGCTGGATTCTCACTTCTCCAGGGTAAAGTTTGAGCACTATCTTATCCTGACCAGTGGGCAGCTTTTTAGCCTCCAGGTTGTTCTTCTCTTCAAATATGCCATAAAATGAGTTCAGCCTGTCTAGAATTTCTGTGCTGTCATCACATTGAACTGACTTGGTCTTGTAGTCAGTTACCTGCTGAATGCCTTGACAGAGGCTCCAGGTATCCCTCATGTCCTCAAAGCAACTTTGTACCTTTTTCCATACTCCCTGTTGGCTTCTTTGATGCCTCATTTTAGGTTAGCCCTTGCTTCACTAAGACCCACATTGTCCTTGACCCTGAATGCCTCATTCCTTTTCCTCAGAAGCTAATACACTCTGCTGGTTAGCCAAGGTTTTTGATTGGCTCTGATTGTAATCTTCTTGCTTCTCTGGTTCTCTGAAGATGTCCCACCAGGTACTATCAAAACAATCCCTTAGACTTTCCATTGCCTATTCATTCTAGACCCTGATCAGTTTCTCAGTGGGTATTTCTCTGACCAGCAGAGGTTTGTAAGCAGATATAAATCTCAGTGAAATATGATCAGAGCTCCCCAAGCTTGGCTGCTGCACTGCTTTGTATGGTCCCTTTATGTTGGTGTAAACTTGTTAAGGGTATTTGCTCCCATTGTGGGAAAGTCCACAAACTGATGGTAGTGGGGTAGCACCTCCCTTCGATCCACTTTATTGAAGTTTCCTGCTATCACATATGCACAGTCAGGATTTTTACTTTGCAGCTCACATATGGAATTGTGCAGTATGCCAAGTGCCTCGGAGGTATTAGTACTAGGTGGTATATACACAGCTGTTAAATAGACTCCATTAAACTCACTGGGTACATAGAAAGGTCTGCACTACCAGGATGGGTGATAAAGAGGAAATTCAGTAATGGATTCAAGAAAACAGGTGCAAATGAAGAAAGTTTAAGGTTGAAGGAGGGGAAGAACTTGAGCTAAGGAGTTAAACACCCTGTAAGACAGAGTAGGCAGAACAGGTTAGTTGTTTCCTTCCATTATGCACATTTCACGTAATGTAATCTGACCAAACATTTGGGAATACTACCTTTAGATGTACAGATGTGACTACTGGTATAGCATTTGTAGTAACATGAATATTTGTATATATGTGTGATGCCCCTGCACTGGCCCATTAATCAAGGAGCCTCAATCCTCACCTCTGGCAACAGGGGATTAAACACTGGGAGGATGATAAGTGCACACATAGTAAAGTTTAATTTCCCTTAATAGCATACAGAGCTCACAGTCAGTCTGGGGCTGGTTTCTCCCACTTTCTCCAGATCCCCAAAAAGAGTCCCCACTGCCACAGCTATAGGGTTAAGATCTCAGTTGAGAGGCCAAGCCAAGACTTGCAGCACCCTCTCTGTCCAACCAGTGCTTTGTGTCCCTGCCCAAGTAGCTGACACACACACACACACACACACACACACACACACACACACACACACACACACACACACACACACACTTAGAGATTTGGTTTATATACAAATACACACTCACACACCTGCGGAAGGCTGCAATAGGTTTATCTGCTATGCCCTCTTCTGCCCAGATAATAAGGTAGTTTCCACTGCCACTGACCCTTACTTATCAGCTACTATAAGGCCCTTACAGAGAGTGTCAAATCCTACTGTGTAATGTTACTATTAATCCAAATGGTAGTCTGACCAAGACTTGCAAGGCTATTTAGGAATGGCCTGTATAGTGTCACTAACTACATATGCATGTACTCAAAGAGCTTAAATATATCTCACAAACATCAGCCAGAAATATAGGTTTAAATATATTTAATAATAATAAAAGAACAAGACAATATCAGTAAGTCAACACAGTAACTTCAGAGTTCAAAATCACAGGAAATATTTTAAAACAACATTGCAGGGCAGTCCCAAATAAATACAGAAAACATCTAAACTAATTTTTACCATATTCCTAGCTATATCTAAAATAGATACTATGTTCTAAGTCTTACTTGCAGTAGGGGAAGTGCAGATGGTGATGATGAATGCATGTTCTTGCTAGGTCCAAGACAATATACAAAATGCACAGTCTCTCTCTGAGGGAGTTCTTAAATTAATATCAAACATTACTGCTGAATCAGCTTGGATGACATCACTCTTTGTCACCTGATTTCAGTTCCCAGGCTAAACAGAAACTAACAGAATTTAACACCTCTGTGTGAGAAATACATATCTCTCAGATCTTTGCTGCTGCTAGGAAGTCATAAAGCAATAAAACACTTTTGCATTTGAAACCTAGTAATTATTTCCCATTCAAGACAATACAAAAACTTCTAGCTCCAGACATTGTGTCCGCTACTGAACTGAAACTGAGAGATAACATCTTTTGTTTATGGCCCAGCTATAAAGTAACTTGACCTCAACTATTATTAAGTTTTGCAGATTAATTTTCTATGTTCCAACAGGGTACACTGTGGCTATATCTTAGCTCAATACATAACATACTGTTCTGTATAAATCATATCAGTATTCACAAATGACATAGAATTATTTACAAAATTCCAGATAGCTGGGCTGGCAATATTTCCCTGTATCACAATATGAATGACACCAACAATTTATAGGTTCATAGGTTCATAGGTAGGTAGTAGGCTATCTGCCCAAAGGCATTTATAAGCCTAGCTGGAATGTGTTGCTTTTGCCACCCCCTTAGATTAGTTCCCTGTGCCTCTGTCCAGCAGAGCCATTGAAGTGATCCCTGGGGTAAACTGTCTGCTTCCCATCCACTCATCAAGGTTTCTCTTGAAGAGGGTTAGCAAGGAGCTCTGCCTAATGTAGATTGGAATCTTGTTCCAGAGCATAGGAAGTCTCTGGGACAGGAATCTAACCCTCCAGCACATCCTATTTATTGTTGTGGTGAGGTTTAGATTCCTGGAGCATGTGGCTCGAGGGGATATGGTTTTCTTTAGGTGGAGCATGTCCATCAATTCTGGGTTGGACATGGCCTTGTATGTCAGGCAGAGATCACCTCTGAGTAGGTGGTATGCAACTGAGTACAGCTGGAGTTTCTTCAGTCGAGCTGCATAGGGCATCTGCTTAAGGCCAGTGATCCTCTTGGTGAGGTACTTCTGTGGTCTTTCCAGTTGTTGCAGGTGTCTTGTAAGGTACATCCCAAATGGGGCATTGTACTCTATGATGGGTCTGATGAGTGATGCATAGAAGGGCCCAATGACCTCTTTCAATATGGATGCAAACCCTTTTGTGATTAGGTGGGCCACATAGAAGGATCTTCTAACCACTTTGGCAATGTGATTATCAAAGGAGAGGTTACTATCTACTTGGGTCACTAGATCCCTTATTACGTCTTTCGTATTTAGGGGGCTACCACCTATGTGGTAGTTTGTGGGTACTTTGTTTTTCCAAAGGGGATGACTTTGCACTTTTTGGCATTTAGCTTGAGGCCATGATTTTGACACCAGGTATCTGTCTCAGTGAGACCCTTTTGGAGGATGTCTGTGTCAGCCGGAGAGTCAATTATAGCCCCTAGTTTGCTGTTGTCTGCAAACTTGGTCAGCCATAGTCCTCCTATGCTTGCCTGTACCTCTGAGAAGTATATGCTGTACAGGAGGGGTCCTAGGACTGAGCCCCGGGGAATGCCACTTTAATCAGTTTACAGTCAGACCTAGCTCCCGCAACTCTTACCATGTGGGTTCTGTCCATGAACCATTTGGCAACCCATCTCATGATGTAGGGGTTTATGTTCAGGCTGGTGAGCTTGTCTATAATACCTGAGTGGGGAATGGTGTCAAAGGTCTTTGCAAGGTCTAGGTAGGCTGTATGGACCACCTTTCCCTCATCTATAGCCTTGGTAACTGTCTCAAAGAAGTCCACCAGGTTTAGGAGGCATGATCTGCCCTTAACAAAGCCAAACTGGGTCCAGTGTTTGGAGGTTTCCAATGTCTCTGTTAATGAGATCCATGATGATGTGCTCCATAGCTTTGCAGACCAAGCTAGTCAGGCTTATAGGGTGAGAGTTTCCAGGGTCCATTGTGGCTCCACCTTTATAACCATTGCTGTGTGCCACTCTGTGGGCACGTAGCCTATGGAGAGGCTGAGTTTAAACAGTGTGTTTAGGTGAGGGGTTAGTTCATCTTTGAGCTTGTGTAGGACGCAGCCTGGGACACCATATGGTCCCATTGATGTTGTGCTTTTGGCTTTGGAGAGGGCTGTTTTAACCTGTCTGTGATTTCAGGGGATCTACATCCTTCTTGTATAGTTATGGATTCTTTTGGGAGTGAGAGGGGGGTGAAGTTTACACTGAATCTGTCTGCCACGATGTTGGCTATATTGGTCGGTTCAGTGTATTTTATGCCATTCTGCACTAACTCTGAGCAGATCTGAGAATTGCCACTTAGATTCTTGACATAGCTAAAAAATGCCTTGTGGTTATCTTTGGAGTCCATGGCAATTTTTCTTTCGAAGCTAGCCTTGGGTGATTTTATGAGGGAACGTAGTTTCTTGCTGATACTGATCAGAGATGTCTTCCCTTCGTGGGATTTTACTCTTTTCTGTACTAGTTTCCTCCTTCTATTGTATAGCTTATTTATGGCAGGGATCCACCAGACTGGTTTCCTTTTCTTGGAGGAGTGAGTCTTGGTTTTGTTTGGGATGGCATGATCCATGAATTCTTGTAGGTGCCCATAGAGTGCATTAGCAAAGGATTTTGCAGCTTGGACAGTATTATCCTTTAGCATGGGGGCTTTGAAGCTTCCCACCTCGGTCTTAAGTAATGCGAAGTTTGCTTTTGAAAAGTTTTTCACGGTGGTTTCTTTGACTGGGGGTGATGGCGGAATGTGGATATCCAGAGTGATTAGTTTATGGTCAGATCTAACCAGCGAGGTGTTGACCTCTGGTGTGGAACACCGGTCACCCATGTTGGTGATGACCAGGTCCAATATGTTGTCACCTCTGGTGAGGATGTTGACCAGTTGATCCAGGGTGTTTGAGTTTATAAATTCTAGGAAATGTTGAGCAAGGGATTTTGTACTTGAGTAGTTCTCTTAGTTAATGTTTAGGTAATTGAAATCACCCAATATCAGGGTGTTTGGTAGGACCTTTAAGTTTCTCAGTGTTTCCAGGAATGCGGAGTGGGGGTCCTGGGACATGTTGGGTGATCTGTAGAAAGCTATAATTTGAATAGCAGTTTTGCCCATTGCTAGTTGCATGTAGATGATCTCTGAAGCATTGTGCTGTGCCACTAACCTGGAGGTGTGGGTATCCTTGATGAATATGAATACTCCCCCACCTTTTGTATTTCAGTCCGGGTTCTGTGGCCGAAATGTATGGTATGAGTTGTAGTCTGGTAGTGCTGGGGTGCTCTTTGGAGCCTTAAACCAAGTTTCTATTACTGCACATATATCTATTTTCTCCATATTGAGGAGTGCCTCGAGTGCATGCATTTTGAGGTTTAGGCTTCTGGCATTGAGTAGCATTGCCCTCAGTTTTTTGTTACTTGGGCTATTTACAGCTGTGGGTTTGTCTTTTGAGTCTTGCCTAAAGAAGGCACTATGGGGTGGCAAGAGCTTGGCCAGTATTCAAAAGCCTAAGCGTGTCAGGTGCACGCTGTCTCTAGAGAAGCAGTGTGGCTTGTCGAGCATGTCATCCCAGGGTGATAGACACTGGATCCCCTTTGAATGAGACCAGAAGCTAAGCCAATTGTTGAAATTGATAATTTTTTTTCTATACCGTGGTATCATTCTTGGTGAGGGCAGGATGCTACTCAGGGTCAGGGTCATACCGGCCTGCACTACGTGATCAGAGAGCTCCTCCATGTCTCTTTTCATGTAGTCCAGAGAGATACGGCTGAAGCCATTCACACCAACATGGACAATGACAGAGTCATATTTGTACTTGTTCTGGAGTGACCTGAGTGCTTGTGTTATGTGGCAGATCCTGGCACCTGGCAGGCAGCAAACATTAACCTTCTCCTTGTTCAGCCTATTGAGTGGGACGTCAGTGTACCTGACTATAGAGTTACCTATTACTAGTGTGTTGGGTATGTTATTTTGCCTTAAGGGCTGTGATTGTGTGGCACGCTGGTTTTGTGAAGTATGTGTTTCATGGTTTGTGTTGGGGGTGGAGGTTGCTTCGATGTCTGCTATGGAGGTCTCTGTTGCTTCTGCCAATTTTTATTTAGAGCCTCCGAGTATGTTTTCGTGTATTTATGTGTGTTTTTTGCCGGTGCTGGTTTCATAGGTCTATGTGAGACTGGTGGTGTGATGCAAGTAATTCCCTTCTCCTCTTGACTGCCTGGTCCAGTCTTGGGTTGAGAGAGCTTAGCCTCTAGTTTGGCTGTATAATTGCATCTCTAGCATGTATTAGTGTTTGGTGGAAGGAGGAGAGAGTTGTCTGTGTACATGAGGCAATTGTAATATTGCCTCAAAATGCCCAGATTCACCAGTTGGACTGGGTAGTACACCTAAAACTGCCCTTTGGACATGCCTGGATAGGTACAGTGAACTGTTTACTGATTGGCTGGTAAGGTCAAATAGAGAGCCTTGTCCTTCTCTACAGTATGGGGGGGGAGGTCTAGTGCTAAGGTTTATTAGTGCTTGCTATGAGTTTTGAGGAAGTGCCGGTATGAGAAGTGAATGGTTTGAGTGCTTAAGTTGAACGTTTATCTAGTTCCAAGGGAAAAATTGAAGAGTAGATTTTGTGGATTCAGGAATAGTTACACCCTAGCTAACTGGTGCTGCCTGGCACACAAAACCGCGCAAATGCGGGTTTCACAGCAGGGAAATGAAAGAGAGAGAGAAATTAGCCCAAAATGGCCTATAAACTATTAATTTCTGGGCTGAAACCACTCCTCTAGAGACAGATAGGCTGCTCAAAGCTCCCTCTCTTACAGTGAACAGAGAAACTTCCTTCTACCCAAGTAAGGTATGGGCAAACACAGGAACTTGTAACGCAGCCCTGAATTCAGCACTAACCTGAAAACTGGACTATACTAGTTTAAAAAGGCGGGAAAACAAGTATATATATTTTTTCTGTTTTTTTTTTCAGAAAATAAAGCAGATACAATAAAAAAACACTTTAAATGCACAGAAATGGCTATTACACTTGAGTGTGTAGCCTACAACAGTTAAATAGGTAATTTAAACACAAAAACTACTTTGTTAAAGTGCAGGCAGTAAAATAAGTACAATACGTAGCTGAAACAAGCTTTTTAAATCACAGGAACTCTAGAAAATCTGCGTTTTAGGTGGAATTAGCTAAAGGCAGCAAGAAATGCAGAAAAATGATACTTAATCACTCCAAAGTCTCTCTTTTGTCTCTCTGCTGCTGTAGAACTCTGCAGGGCACCAGGCAGGAGCTTGCTGACCTGTATACTAGCACAAAAACCTTGCAAATGCGGGGTTTATAGCAGGGAAATGAAAGAGATAGAAATTAGCCCAAAATGGCCAATAAACTACTAATTTATGGGCTGAAACCACTCCTCCAGGAACAGATAGGCTGCTCACAGCTCCCTCTCTCACAGTGAACAGAGAAACTTCCTTCTATTCAAGTAAGGTATGGGCAAACACAGAAACTTGTAACGCAGCCCTGAATTCAGCACTAACCTGAAAACTGGACTATACTAGTTTAGAAAGGCAGAAAACAAGTATTTTTTTTTTTTTTTTTTTTTTTTCAGAAAATAAAGCAGACACAATAAAAAAAACACTTTAAAAGCACAGAAATGGCTATTACACTTGAGTGTGTAGCCTACAAAAGTTAAACAGGTAATTTAAACACAAAAACGACTTTGTTAAAATGCAGGCAGTAAAATAAGTAAAATTGCAGGCAAAATTAGTACAATTGCTATAAATAGGATGAAAAAACACATTGCTATACACAATACTATTAGCCCGTGGGCCTTAGATCAATCCTAGTAATCCCTGTCTGAATTTATCAATTTTATTATGAGCAATCTATCACATAACAAGCAAACTATGAAAGAGCAACAAGAATGCCTAAGGTAAACTCTACAAGTGCATGCTTTGGTACAAATACTAACCCTAGTAAATGATGTTGATAATGGTAGGCCCCAGTATCATGAAGAGGCGATTATGTAGTGAACTCAAAAGTTAACTTTGTTCTATTCACCTCTCCTACCACCAGTGAATGCTCTTACCTTCAGCTGAAACTTGGCAGTCCTCTTGAAACTGACTGTATGTGTCTTCCCAGTGTGTGAAAACAGTGCCTTGTCATCAATGGTCCATGTATAGGTAACATCACTGCCACGGATTACCTCTGCTGTAAAAGTCTAAAACAATAAACTCCATTATATAGATACACAGATGCCATTACAACCTCAGCTACCTACCATGCATCCCCTTTGGCTACTAATAGTACCACTTGCCATTACTGTGCTATCATCCTCCCTACATAAGTCTGCATATAATTTTTTTTACACGCACTAAACATCTTCATGCATTTCCTTCAGCACCCAACTGATTCACTCATTCTTTCCTTGAGTGAGGAGAGAACCAGCCCATTGGATCCTCTCAGAGACAAGTCGGGTGTCAAGAGTAGACCATCAAATATGTGAGGTTGGTCTCTTCCTCCCTGGATGTAACCCTTCCCCATGCTGTTTGTGAATTCCATAATCATTGCTGACCTTGGATAATGCATGTGTGCATCACACACACATGTCCACTCATTCAAGCTACTGTGTACCATGGTCAGTATCGCCTTCCTTTGTATAAGATTCCACCTTCCTGGTGGAGCTAGCACTGCTGTGGGCCACACCGACTCCCTCCACAGGATGTGAAAGCCAGCTTTGGTCTCTCAGTCTGCTACCCATTGCCCATCTCTTCCAGCTTTTCATGCTGCTAACTCGTCAGAGATCATCTGGAGTGCAGTCATATATTTATCCTTTACCACAGAGATGGGCTTATGTACCACATTCTTTTTATTATCTCTTTCTTTTACCAAATTCTGATCACATTAAAATGTAATAAGACTACCATAAAGGGATTGTTAGGACATTCAAATTAACTAGCTAACAAAATAAAAAAAGGCTTAATGGTCTATCTAAAATGTTCAAACATAAAGCTAATGTTTAAAAAGTTAAAGAGAGACATAATGGAATCAGAAATAGACCACACCTACTGTGAAATACATAGGGCACTACCACAGTACTATATTAGTAAGAGTATCTGTGCACTGGTGGATGATTTTTTTTTTAGTTAGCACATTTAATTCCTGGTATGAATAAACTTATACCTGTGACATATCAACAATTAGTCGGCATGGCCCTGCAGGGACCACATGCAGTCCACTAATGACCTCATAAACCTGGAGATGCGCACTAAGCTCTTCAAAGCTGACTTCATTGGACACCTGAATTGTAAGGACTTCTGACAGTGGTTCTACCATCATCACATGCACAAAAGAAAACCAGGTGTCTTCAGTGTTTCTATTGCACTCTGGCACAGATTGTGGCATATCAAGTGGGCATGATGAGCTGAATACAACACCAGTCTGGCTTATAGGAGAGGACCATGAAGATGTAGCATTTGATCCAGAAGCAATTTTAATGACTATTAGGGATGCTTGGTTTGCAGCAAGGTTTATTTTGCCATTCTCTGGCTGTGGGTAAATTATCTGCAGCTCACTAATTTGTGTTTGTAGGACCACAATGCAGCTTGTCGCAGTAGAACTGACAGGATTTTTCACAGTGACAGTGTACGTGTGTTCACCAGCAGTGTTCTGTTTGTGACTGAGCAGGGGGGTAACTGCAAAGTTATGCATATCATCAGTGTATATAAAGCGAAGGTTGCAAATGACATTGTCCACCCAGGTTGGCTGGAAAGGCTGTGAAATCCCAGCTGCCCACCAGCTTACCCCAAAAAGGCTGGCAAAACTTTGCCTCCAAGGAGAACTTGTGCTTTGCTGGCAGTGAATCAGTGATCCAGGTCTTCCATCATGCTGGACCGCTATAATATCATCAGGATAGACAGAAATATCCATTCCAGACAGAAGTACCTAACAAGAAAGGCAAAACAAAGTCACTGTATTTTTTTTACATTGGACTTTTGTTATAGTTTTATTAATTAACCTAAATTTTTTTCCCTACATTATAGAGATATGAACATGCAGTGTACATTGACTAGTGGCAGCCCTTTCTTACCTTTATTTCATGCTGATTACTCAGGTTTACAATGTTTTCTTTTGAATTTTCTGACACATATTTGCCTCTTAGCTCATGTCAATATACCTGGCACTATCTACTTTGTTACACAGAGAGCAGTTATATTTTGCAGGAGTACATTACAGGGGCAGCTCGTGGCATCGGGCTGCCGGACTGCAGCCCCCTCAAAATAAAAATTAGAAAAGAAAAAAAAACAAAATTATTTTTTAAATTTCGCGCATGCGCAGTAGTCCCGACTACTGTTGGTCTATGCGCATGCTCAAGGCAGTCCCCATAGAGGGACACAAGGAGACGTCTGTGCACTTTTAAAGTGCACAGACTCACTGGGATTATATGTCGCATCCGGACTGCAACAGCAGCAGTCAGAACAGTCTCGTCATCAGGAGGGAGCTTTTACTTGGGATCTCATGGGTCTTTGTGAGTATTGCGTGGGCAGGATATGGTATGGAGAACAGACAGGTAAGTGTATGGTGCGTTTTACTTTATGTGTTAGCTGGATATATTGGTGCTTTTAACTGGATAGATTAGTTTGTGTTAGCTGGATATATTGGTGCTTTTAACTGGATAGATTAGTTTGTGTTAGCTGGATATATTGGTGCTTTTAACTGGATAGATTAGTTTGTGTTAGCTGGATATATTGATGTGTGTGTGTGTGTGTGTGTGTGTGCAAATGCCCCAGGTGCTCATGGTGGTGTGGTAGGGAATACCTCAGGCTTGAACCATGTACCCTGTATGCAGGTGTTAAAGACTTGAGTTCCCTACCCACCACCATTTGTAAAAAAATTGCAGATTTTTGCCTCATATTTGATCTGATCTGTTCCTCATAATATCTGTGGTTTGTAAATGTTGCAATGCTTGATATTTGATGGTGTAGTAGTAGCATTGTTGCCTCACAGCTGCAGGTTCTCAGGTTTGATTCTTGGCTGGGGTTCCTTCTTTGTGGGGTCCGTATCTTCTCCCTGTGTTTGTGTGGGTTTGCTTTTGTGTCCTCCCATGTTACAAAGACATGTCTGCATTATTTCTTCCTGGGCCTCTGCTGAAAATTGTTTTTGTTCCAAGTCAGATTGTCCTGATTAACAAATGTTAAATAAAATTGACAGGCATTTGAATTTCAGACTTCAGGTTTCTGAATGTTTAATTCCTTGCAGATTTGATGGTGCAGTGGTAGTATTGTTGCCTCACAGCTATAGGTTTTCTGGTTTGATTCTTGGTTGGGGTGGCTTCTGTGTGGAGTCTGCATCTCCTCCCTGTGTTTGTGTGGATTTGCTCTGGTGCCCTGCCATTTTACAAAGACGTGTCTGCAGTATTAATCCCTGCGTCTCTGCTGAAAATTGTTTTTGTTCTGTCCACAGTAAAATTGACAGGCATTTGAATTTCAGACTTCAGGTTTCTGAATGTTTAATTCCTTGCATAACTGATGGTGCAGTGGTAGTATTGTTGCCTCACAGCTATAGGTTTTCTGGTTTGATTCTTGGTTGGGGTGGCTTCTGTGTGGAGTCTGCATCTCCTCCCTGTGTTTGTGTGAATTTGCTCTGGTGCCCTGCCATTTTACAAAGACGTGTCTGCAGTATTAATCCCTGCGTCTCTGCTGAAAATTGTTTTTGTTCTGTCCGCAGTAAAATTGACCGGCATTTGAATTTCAAACTTCATGTTCTTCAGAATACATAGTAGCACAACCTTTTTTTCTAGCAATTTTCTAAGTTTATAAGATGAATATTTTAAATTTGTCCCTATTTTTGGGACTGTATTCCCCCATTATTGGCTTCGTCCAGGTTTTTGTGCTAAGGTTGACAGCTATGGCAAGAACTGAATTCACTGAATATGTTTGAGGGCTGTATTCCCTCATTACTGGGTTTGTCTAGGTGTTTTGTACTAAGAGGTTGACAGCTATGGTGAGAACTGAATTCACTAAATTATAGCCATTTAAGTTTCAGTCTTCCTCTCTTTTACAAAGCAGCTGATGTGGCGTAGTGGTATGTTACTCTGACTGTTTTTTGCTCAGGGACCTTGGCAGTAAAATATATGGTGGCAACACAACATTTTATTCTAGCAACTTTCCAAGATTATACAAGCAATGTTTAATGTGTCCCTGGTTTGGGGCGTTTGACACCCCCCCCCCAATACATTTTGGCTTTTTCCAGTTTTCTTCAGCAGCGAAGTTGAGATGCAGTTGAGTATTGAGTAGATTTTACAAGGAGCTGAGAGCTGCAGGGGAATATAAGTTTAGTGCTCTGCCTAGTTAATACTATAGCACAACAGGTTGTGTACTTGCTTTTGATGCAGAAGGCTGTGGGTTCTACTCCCACAAGGGGTGGATGCTGCCGTACTGAGAATGTTCTTCTTGGTGAAGATACTAACTATGAGTTCGTTATCAGTTTGCCATCCATTTCCTCTTGCAATATTATTACTAGCTTATCATTTTTTTAATGTTATATATAGGCAATTTATTCCTGAGGGGCAACAGACACTTTATTCGATGAAACCATGAAATATAAAGGTGATTGCTAGCAGCAACTGCTTCATTAGTTACAGATTTCTTTAATGTGGAATTATTTAGATGACTTACTTCAGAGATTGTGCATATTTACTGATAATGGACTGTAGAATTGTGCATATGTACTGATAAAGGTGCACTGTAGAATTGTGCATATTTACTGATAATGGTGGACTGTAGAATTGTGCATATTTACTAATAATGGTGGACTGTGGAATTGTGCATATTTACTAATAATGGTGGACTGTAGAATTGTGTGTATTTACTAATAATGGTGGACTGTGGAAGTCTGAGTAGACTTTTTTATGATAAATGTTCTCAACTGGGCAGTTTTGCCATTATGGGTGCATATGGTTTGTTTCATTGCTTATTGGAAAAATGATCAAAACAAATTTAAAACACCCTCTAACAAATGTACTGTATTGTACAAGGAATATAATTTTAGTACAATGAGGAAGGTGTATCAAAGAGCACATGTATGTTTCATATGCAAGGGGCCTATGATTTGAAAACAGCCCAAAATTAATCTTTATCTGCCACTGGCAAAATGTATTTTCTTTGAATGTGGGTTTCAATGCTGTTTCAATGAATGTGAGTTTCAAGGGCAGAGAAGTTTTAATGCTAAGTTTTCATTGTGAGACTGCATTGCTTTGTTTAACAGATGACTTAATGTTTGTGCTGTAAAATACAAAATAAAACTTTCAAATGAAGTCCAACTCATCATAGAAGTAAAGCAGTATGCACATTAGTGTTTATGGTAAATGGAGTGAAATAGCCAAGTAATGGTTCATTGGAATGGCTGCAGAGGCTCAATTCAACCATTATTTTGTCAGGGGGGAAGGGCAGCAAACTCAGACAGGCCCAGCTGAACTATACCTCCCAACTGTCCAGATTTTCAAAGAATGAATAGATTTTTGCTTCTTATTTTTGGTTTGTTGTTCATAAAATTTGTAGTTTTAATTCCTAAATGATTTGCCAGAAGTCACTAAATAATAAGTTTCAGACTTCATAACCTTCATAAAAATGCATGTTAAAGTAAGAGCTGTTCTATCAACTGTCTCAATTTATACAAGAGCAATTTTTAGTACTGTTTATATGTGCCCCCAATATATTTGGCCTTATTCAGATTTACTGCATTAACAGGTTGAGAGGTACATGCAAATAAATTGCTTTATAGAATTAGGCATAGCCAACCTCTCAACTGTCCCCAATTTTTGGCTCAAAATGTTGCTCTTCCCCTAATAATCCCTCCGCAAAATAGCAATTTTGGAAGAAAACATGGAGGGTTTACAATTAAGAAATAACTGTAATAATCAAAGTTATAGATTACTTGGAAATGCATGTAGATTCTTTTATTTTGTCAGCTGCTCAAGGTAGCAGTACTAATATTAAAGTGTCCCTTCTTTGACAGGTAGCAGCTGTATTGTGTGTCTATTTTATATTTTTGCATCACATTTTTGGTCCATTTTTCATAAAATTGTGTTTTTTGGCAAATTAGTGACAAATTACTAAAGACTGAAGTTAGAAAATGACAGACATTTGAGTTTCAGATTTTATACCCTTCAGAAAATTCATACTAATGCAAAACCTATTCTATTATCTTTCTAAGTTTATTAGAGCAATATTTAAAAATTGTCCTTATTGTTGGGCCTTTGTCCCACTTCTGTGTATGGCTTTGTCCAGATTTCTTGCTCTTGAGGTTGAGAGGTATGACAAATGTGTCAGGGCCATCACAGTCAGCCAGAGAGATTTCAAATTGTGACATGCTTGTTGCACCCCACTCCCCATGTAGTGACTCTGGATGTGTCCAAGCAAGGCAAGGAGTAGTTGTATCTACCTTGGATGGGGAGGACACACTGCATAAGTACTACAGTGGCTTTTCATCTGTCCTTGATTTTGCAGAATGGTCTGGTTTCTGTCATATTTTGTACTGTTGATTTATGCTTATTACTCAGATTTATGCTTATTACTCAAAGTGCCTGTTGCTCTGTGTTTAAGTAGCAATGCTTTAATGACCATAAGGTAAGCTTGTCTGACATCGTAAGATGCAAGTAAGCTTTAATAAGCATACTGTTAAAGAATTGCCAACATTGAAAGCCTTTCTGTTGTTGCCATGCAGAGAATACTTGACTAGATAATGTATAAGCCTTGGGTATTAAAGGACAGGATTCCATTATTTTAAAAAGCTCATTACACTTGTTGGAGACTTCCAGTCATCTCTACAGACTTTACCCGTAAACTAAACAGAATGCCAACCATGTGTGGTCCATAACCTGTACAGTAATCCTTTAAGCAATGTATCTTGAGCTTGTTTCTTGTTTGCTTTTCATTTTTACTTTTATCATGTTTTCCCCATGAAACAAGTTGTCAGGCAGCAGGTCTTTTTTGGATAAGAAACATTTTTACAAGTGGGAGCATCACATAGATTTCTACTTTCAGCATGTTACTTGGTACTTTAATAAAGCTGAATATATTATAATTAGAACTGCAGTGCAAGGAGAAGTGGTTTGAGTTGAGTGCTTCTGGTTTTTTTATACTTGATTTTGACTGGCATTCCAGTAATGTATTTAAAAGTAATTTATTTTTCATGCCTCACAACCTTTTGTTTCCATCTAGATATTAAGTAAGCTGTCATGCAGCCAATGCATTGAAATATTTTTATTCTTCTACACTTATTTTTGTCTTGATTGGACTTTCATAATGATAGTTTGCCACCCAGGGCAGCGTATTTAATTAAAGTTAGTTTTTTGTGGTTTTGTGCATAGCTCCTCCCCTTTATGGTTGACCACACCCCTTCCCTTTGACCCCATCCATTCAGCGTCTCCTGCAGCCCCCGTGTGATTTGAAGTCACCAGCCGCCACTGGTACATTATGAGCAGTGACAAGGTAGGGAATACAAACAGGAAGATGCAGAAAACAAGGTGGGCATTGTGTAGGATCACAGAAATGTTTGCCTTTGACAACAGAGGTAAGATATGGATATATGTGGATCTGTGAAAGTGCTTCTCTACAGAAAGTTCTGTGGAATCATGGACATAGGGGACAAGCGACAAAATGTTGAATGATGCTTAAATGACAGAACTACAGGATAACTGTGTCATCACACCATCAAAAAAGTGCTATACATTTTTAAAAGATTAGGGCGACAAAATCATCAAATTATCTGAGCCATGGCTTGCGGAAAGTGTACAGACATTAAACACTGTTATGTCAGATTTTGGAGTATTAATACTTCACCAAAATCACCTGTAGAACAGTAGTATTAAACATGTATACACAGTGTCAAAGAGTGTTATGGCTGGAAGTGACAACCTTTTTCGCAGAAATCTGGCACTGACAATTTTTGCTGGAATTCCTTTCTCTCATCAGTTGTATCTAGTAAATGTCTTTGGTCTTGAAATCCCGCTCCAGAATTTCCTGTGTGGAAGCCCCACTCATCCAATTTGTAATTGTGAATTACTGTTTTTGTGATTCAATACTCATTATTTACATAATATTTTTTTTTCCATTTTCTGTGTTCTCTTTCCCAAATTTTTACTGACCTCTATCGCTATTAGGCCATTCTTGTTTTTCTTTTTTTATACTGGGATAACCCCACTATGGCATTAGACATCTATGTTTGCTCCTTGTTTTGACATCATAATATTCTCTTCTCCAGCCATGTGAGCTTGCCAGTGTTGTCTTGCATGTTGAGGCATGCTCAGTACCTCATGTGATTTGGGAGAATACTGTTATCAGAGCTATGGTGCTTTATTGTAGCTGGAAGTTATATAAGCAGGTACAGCATTGCAGCATCTTTGAAAACTGTACAGTAGTAGCATTAAAACAGTTTACCAGTAAGTTTCATACGTAACGTCAGATTTTTTTATTTTATATCAAACATCTTATAGTCGTTGGGTTTATTACCAGCAGAATCAATTATTGCACAAAATGTCATTGTTATGATGTTTTAAATAAAGTCAGTGCATGGCTCTAAGTTTTATTTTTAATAGAAGTTTACCAGTTAAATTATCATATCATAATGTTTGTGATAGAATAAACGTGTCTCTTCTTAGATATTAGTAAAAGTTGTTGATCACAAGGATTTTTTAAGATCATACACACATGAGATCTCCTCAGAACTTGTTTTATACCTGAAACTATAAGGCATCTCATAAAAGTTCCAGATATTGAAATGTTATAATTATAGTATTCGAAAAACATTGCCTGGAAAATGACAGGCATGCACACACATCATGCCTGCACTTTGTTCCATCATAGTCCTTGAAAAGGCACATGACAAGGTACCTTTTTGTTCTGTCTTATAAAATGTTAAATGTATCCCTGCTGGGCATGTGCAGACCACTGATGCTGACATAAATGATGAGACGCTTTCTCTACTCTCCAGACCTGATCATGATATCCATATATTGACCTCATAAATGACTAAGTACCCCCTAAAAATAATTTAATGAGAATAAATTCAAACAGATGCTCTTGCTTGTGAATCAGAAATGTACAGCTTCAACAGATCAGTGTTATTCAGCAATCCACAGAACGACTCAAGGGCTGTTGGTCTGAATAATGTCAAGTTAACTGGCTCCTGCCATGCCCCTCAACTTTACATCCTCCCAGAGTCCATCTGTTTTGAAACTGTACCTACCCACTTGGTAAAAATATGACAAGTGGCTTGCTGCAATTAAAACACCAAGAACATCACATTAGTGGTTCCGCTGTGATCACAGATAACGTATTGACATTACTTTCTTAATGCCGGTACTATACAGTACTGAACTACTGCACCTTCAGTGTTTGCTGCACCCCCTATCACCTTGTCACTGGGATTGCT
This sequence comes from Protopterus annectens, assembly GCF_019279795.1. Lineage (NCBI taxonomy): Eukaryota > Metazoa > Chordata > Ceratodontiformes > Protopteridae > Protopterus > Protopterus annectens. The sequence continues at coordinate 288,369,690 of NC_056744.1, forward strand.
GCAGTCTTCACCTAGCCTAATGCACCCCCTTACTCTGCTCCCACTGATCTGCCTTTGGTATATCATGATGATGCATACTTTTAAAGATGGTGATTTTATAAAACTACACTTGGACAGTGAAGGTCAAAAATGCCTTGGTTGTTCCCAACCTCTCACAACACGATAACTAGACACTCTGATGAATTTTTAGATGATCAACAACATTAGAAAATAGTAAAAGGGAGATGTGTGTCAAGGGGAAGCTTACACTTCTGGTCACTGTGGTCCATAATATTTATGGGGGTCGACTCAGAAACATTTGTGTTATTATATCACATTTTGGAGCACAGAGCCAGGCACTCAGTCGGTGAGGTACCAAACAATAGACTATGCTTTGCCAGTAGCTTTATAGCCATGCTAAACCCAAAGCTGATTAAACCATATGTACTAGATAAAGTAATCGTTACAGAAAACTATATATTTGACTGAGGATATGATGCCCGATTTAAGTCATCCGTAACTTTTTTGAAACAGTTTTAAATATGATAATCATAGTTTATTTTCAAAATAATTTAGACACCTGGCAATCTTTTTGATACAGTGTAATGAGCCCTACTGTGGTATTAAAAGTGCAATATTTTTTCAGTGCCCGAAATATGTGTCAGGATTGCTTTGCAGAGTTTTCAACAAAAGTCACACCTGTTCCAACATGAGCTCCTTGGGCAAGATATTTATCTGCAGTGAAATACTGCCTGAATGTGCACTTAGGTTCAGTAAAGTGCTGTACACAGCAGAAAAAAGGCCAGTGGGTACTGCTATTTGTCTAAATTGTGCAGATTATGTGGCATATTACAACAAAGCTCCCTTTGTGTGCAGTATTCAATGAGAAATAGCACTGGTTAAACTGAGGTCATTCTTTTGTAGAGAATGTGTTTCTGTCTAAAAGCTTTATATAGTTTTGTGTGTGTAAATTGAGCTTACTATTAATATTTTCTCATGTGGACGGCCGCGTTGGTGCAGCAGTTAGAGTTGTCACCTCATAGCAAGTGGCTCTCCGGTTCGATTTTTGGCTGGGGTATCTTCTGTGCAGAGTCTGCATGTCCTCCCTGTGGTTGTGTAGGTTTCCTCTGGGTGTTCCAGTTTCCTCCCACATCCCCAAAGACATGCTGCAAGTGGACTGGACACACTAAAATTGGCCCTACGTGTGAGTACGTGCATGTGTGTGCCTTCTGTGGAAGGTTGGGTGCCGGGCTGGCAACTCGACACTGTAAAAACTCCACTGCCAATCATGAGCAGACAAGGTGATTTGCTGCGGCGACCCCTAACCGGGAAAAGCCAAGAGAGAGAGATTAATATTGTCTCATGTAATGGGAACTAATACTGTAGAAGACAAGGGTTGAGAAGGGATGTACTCTGTCTCCTATTTTGCTGTCATAGGTCGGCATCTATGGATGAAAAGCACATTTATAATCTTGTCACTAAGGCACTATAATGATATCAGTTAATATCATTGCTACATGCGCAATAAGTTGATTATGTAAAATGAGTCAGAAGTAAAACTTGGAAAAGTTTACTAACAATTGAGTGCAAAGTGACAATTTAACTGAGAGAGTGGCAGTGCAAGAACTATATTATTTAGAAAATCTGTCAGGAGCAATTTGCTACTGTTCTTTACTTGACTTTCCATGCAGCTAAGATTGAATACTGTTATTTTTTCCCCAGGTGCATAAAAATCAGTCATATTTAAAAATGGAAGAAATAGGTAGCATGCTGTAAGAGGCTATCCCCTTCATGTTATCATATGTATACGTATATATATATATATATATATATATATATATATATATATATATATATGTATAAAATGCAGATAATAGCAAACATTTACCAAGTATTTATACTAACACACTGAAACTGTTTCTCCTTGAGATTGCTCCACCTCTGTAAGTAGAATACTCTGAAGTACTGTATTAATGCTGAGATTGTTACATCTCAGTGTAAGGGGAATACTCTGATGTACTATACTAACACTGTGATTGTTGTACTTCAGTGTAAGGGAAATGCATGCGTGTGCCTACTGTGGAAGGTTGGGCACCAGGCTGGCAACTCAACACTGTAAAACTCCACTGCCAATCATGAGCGGACAGGTGATCTGCTGTGGCGACCCCTAACCAGGAAAAGCCGGAAGAAGAAGATACTGCCAAACTTGGCTCTTTTTGTAAAATATTCTAATATATGGCAAAGATGTCTCCCACAAGATAAAATTCCACTGACAATATTGTAAAGAATATGGTAATGAAAATAACTGCTGGTATTGTCTGGCTCTTAACAGAAAATAACAAATGTTATTAAATGAGTGCAGAATGATGTGATCAAAGAATGGAAATTTCCATGAACAAGTCTTTTTCTCTGAAATTAATGCTTTTTTTAATTTTTTGAGCAAGACTCCCTAAATTCCATGCAGTGCATGGAATTTCCACACCCCTGTTATTTAATGGTGTCATGTCCAAGTCACTATTACAGAAAGCAAAGGCAAGTGCTTAATTTTGCTAAAAACATAAATATTTGTGTTTCATCTTTCCTCTGCAGCTTTAAAAAAGAACATAATTTTAAAACACAGTATTAAAATTGGGCTCCTTTTAAAATTTCAGGGATCATAGTTGTGGTCCTCTGCATACTGACACAGTAACTGTGATTATGGTCATGTGTAGTGACAACGATTGTGATATGTCACAGTATTCTTATTACTTTGAGGTATAGCAGTCTCAGTGAAAGTATAGTAACTCAAGAATATTCCTTACACCAAGATACAGCAATCACCATATTCTTCTCTCTTACATCGAGGAACAGAAAACTCAATGTTCATATAATACCTCAGAGTATTTCTCTTACACTGAAGTACAGCAATCTCGGTGTTAGTATAGCATCTCAGATGGGGATAGGAAAAGTTATATAGACACACCAATTAAAACATTTGCAAAATATTTCATTTAAAGAAATACAGAGTATATAAAGATCTTAAGAGACTTGCCCAGCTTTATAGATCAATGCAGGAAATAAGATGCCAAAAAGAAGAGCTGTAATGAGGATGGGGTGAATACAGCAGCTACTCTGGGTGTGAGCTGTTAGGAGGCACAACTGGCAGGTACTAATCATGTAGGATTACAGTACTGACATTGCTTTATGAAGCTGTGTCTGTGTGTGTGTGTGTGTGTGTGTGTGTGTGTGTGTGTGTGTGTGTGTGTGTGTGTGTGTGTGTGTGTGTGTTGATTTAACCTTAGTTGTCTTATTTGTGATCTTGAAATGTAAGGACTTGTAATGCAGTCCCAAAATGGTGGTTAAATATTGAAAGTATGGAGAAGAGTGATTATTAAACATCACTTTTCTCATTTGTTAGAGGTGATGTGAGCCTCCCTGCAATCTTATTGTGGGGCAAGCCCAGCACAACCCCAAAACTTATATATAGCAATTTTGAGATCACCATGACGCTGAGAAAAAGGAAATGGCAATTTAGGACTTGGCATATGTAGCTTCAGTTTCTAGAGCTTATTAAGTTCAGTTTCTATTTTTAACATTACAAGTCTCAGCAATTCATACACTTAATGCTTGGAAGACTATTGCTTTTTTCCTTCTTTTTTTTTTCTTCACAACTATGATTGGGGGGTTGCCTGTTTGAATACTGGGGAAGTACACAGGCACCAGATGACTTAGCTATGGTTCTGCCAAAAACATTAAACTATAGCATACAATGTATAACGTCCAAATAGTTACTGGATAGGAACAGGGTTTGAGATTGTAACTGGGGACCTACAGGTACCAAAGTAATATGATGCCACAGAATCAACAGTGAGATTCTGGGATTCTTATACCAAGAGTTTTTTTTTTCAACTGAGGAATTGTTACAGCTGTATGCTCATAACACCCTAACCAGTGGTGGCTGGTGACTTCAAATTAAAGGGGGGCTGCAGGAGATAGCTGAATGGGTGGGGCCAATGGGAAGGGGTGTGGTAAAATAGAAAGGGGAGGGGCTATGCTTAAAACCACAACTGGAACTTTAATTAAATACGCTGCCCTGGGTGCCAAACCGTCATTACGAGTCCAATCAAGACAAAATGAAGTGTAGAAGAAAAAATATTTCAATGCATTGGCTACATGACAACTTACTTAATATCTAGATGGAAACACAAAGGTTGTGAGGCATGAAAAAATAAATTACTTTTTAAATACATTACTGGAATGCCAGTCAAAATCAAGTATAAAAAAATAGGCATCCCTCAACTCAAGCCACTTCTCCTTGCACTGCAGTTCTAATTATAATTTATATTCAGCTCTATAAAATTATCAAGTAACATGCTGAAAGTAGCAATCTCTGTGATATCCCCACTTGTAAAATGTTTTTTATCCAAAAAAGACCTGCTATCTACTTGTTTCATAGGGAAGACATGATCAAAGTAAAAAATGAATAGCAAACAAGAAACAAGCTCAAGATAAATTGCTTAAAGGATTACTGCACAAGTTATGGACCACACATGATAGACTGGCATTCTGTTTAGTTTATAGGTAAAGCCTGCAAAGATGACTGCAAGTCTCCAACAAATGTAATGAGCTTCTGGAAAATACTGTAATCCTGTCCTTTATTACAAATACTGTCAGATGCATTTCAATACCTAAGGCTTATACGTTATCTAGTTATGTAAATATTATCTGCATGGCAACAACGAAAAGGCTTTCGATGTTGGTAATTCTTTAACAGTATGCTTATTAAAGTTTACTTACATCATACAATCTCTGACAAACTTACTTGATGGTCATTAAAGCATTGCTACTTAAACACATAGCAGCAGGACACTGCGACAGCATGCATTTTCTGAATAATAAGAAGCTTAAATCAACAGTATAAAGATATGACAGAAAACCAGAACATTCTGTAAAATCAAGAACAGATGAAAAGCCACAGTCATACTTGTGGTCTACCTTGGATGGGGAATACGCTGCACACTTAACTGCATAACTGCTCTTTGCCTTGCTTGGATACATCCAGAGCCACTACAATGGGGAGTGGGGTGCAACAAGTATGTCACAATTTCAAATGTCTCTGGCTGATGGTGATGGCTCTGATACTCATATCTCTCAACCTCAGGGCAAGAAATCTGGATAAAGCCATACATAGAAGTGAGACACAGGCCCAAATATAAGGACAATTTTTAAATATTGCTCTTATAAACTTAGAAAGATAATAGAATAATAGTAGGTCTTGCATTAGTATTAATTTTCTGAAGGGTATGAAATCTGAAACTCAAATGTCTGCCATTATTTTCTAACTTCAGTCTTTAATGATTTGCCACTAATTTGCCAGAAAACCACAATTTTATGAAAAACAGACCAAAAATGTGCTGCAAAAATATAAAATTGCCACACAATACAGCTGGAATCCTGTCAAAGAAGGGACACCTTTTTAATATTACTATTGTTAACTTGAGCAGCTGACAAAATGAAAGCATCTACATGCATTTCTGAAATAAAAGCAAACTATAACTCTGATCATTACAGTTATTTATAATTGTAAACCCTCTATGTTTTCTTCCAAAATTGCCATTTTGCGGAGGGATTATTAGGGGGAGAGCAACATTTTGAGCCAAAATTGGGGATGGTTGAGAGGTTTGGATATTCCTAATACTATAAAGTGATTTATTTGCACATACCTCTCAACTTCTTAATGAAGGAAATCTGGACAAGGCCAAATATATTGGGAGAACATACAAACAGTACTAAAAATTGCTCTTGTATAAACTTAAGACAGTTGATAGAATAACAGGTCTTGCTTTAGCATGCATTTTTTCTGAAGGTTATGACGTCTGAAACTCAATGTCTGTCATTATTTAGTGACTTCATTCCTAAATGATTTGACAGAAAACCGCAAATTTTATGAGGAACAAACCAAAAATAAGAAGCAAAAATCTATTCATTCTGCAAAAACCTGGACAGCTGAGAGGTATAGTTCAGCCGGGGCTGTCTGAGTTTGCTGCCCTTCCCTCCTCACAAACTCATGGTCGAATGGAGCCTGTCCCCTGCAGCCATTCCAATGTCCCATTCCTTGGTTATTTCACCCCATTTACCATAAACACTGCAATGTGCATACTGCTTTACTTCTGTGATGATTTGGATTTCATTTGAAAGTTTTATTTTGCATTTTATAGCACAAACCCTAATAGATATCTGCTAAACAAAGCAATGCAGTCTCACAATGAAAATAGACCTAGCATTAAAACTTCTCTGATCTTGAAACTCACATTCATTGAAACAGCATTGAAACCCACATTCAAAGAAAATACATTTTGCCAGTGGCAGATAAAGATTACCTATGGGCTGTTTTCAAATCATAGGCCCCTTGAACACGAAACATACAAATGCTCTTTGATACACCTTCCTGACCTTGTACAATACAGTACAGTTGTTAGACGGCATTTTAAATTTATTGTTTTGAACATTTTTCCAGCAAACAATGAAACAAAATGCATGCACCAGTAATGACAAAACTGCCCACTTCAGAACATTTGCATCATAAAAGTATACTCAAACTTTTACAGTCCACCAGTATCAATAAATATGCACAATTTCTGAAGAAGTAAAAACCATCTAAATAATTCCACATTAAATAAATCTGTAACTAATGAAGTGGTTGCTGCTAGCAAACATCTTTCTATGTCATTGTTTCATCTACAAATAAAGTGCCTGTTGCCCTTGAGGAATAAATTGCCTATGTTACATTAAAAAAATGATAAGCTAGTAATATCGCAATAGGAAATGGATGGCAAACTGATAACAGGTTCATAGTTACTAGGTATCTTTGCCAAAAAGGACTGCAGCATCCACCCCCTTTACAAGACAGTACAGTATCAACAATGCATCTAACTACAGTGGGAGCAGAACCCACACCCTTCTACAACAAAAGTATGTATACTACCTGTTGTGCTATTAACAATGCAAGCAGACTCAGCATAAACAGCACTAAACTTTTGTTCCCCTGCAGCTCTCAGCTCCTTGTAAAGTCTACTCGACACTCAGCTGTATCTCCGAACTCTATAGCACAAGAAATTTGGAAAAAGCCAAAATTTATTGGGGGGGGGGGGCAAAAGCCCCAAAACCAGGGACACATTTTAAACATTGCTTGTATAATGTTGGAAAGTTGCTAGAACAAAATGCTGTGTTACCACCATACATTTCACTACCAAGTCTTGAACCCAGGGGATCCTGTGCAAAACAGTCAGAGCAACATACCACTATGCCAAATCAGCTGCTTTGCGAAAGAGAGGAAGACTGAAACTTAAATGGCTACCATTTAGTGAATTCAGTTCTCACCATAGCTCTCAACCTCATAGCAAAAAACACATGGACAAAGCAAAGCCAGTAATGGGGGAATACAGCCCCCAAACATATTCAGTGAATTTGTTTCTCACCATAGCTCTCAACCTTAGCACGAAAAACCTGTACAAAGCCAATAATGGGGGAATACAGTCCCAAAAATAGGGACAAATTTCAAATATCCATGTTATAAACTTAGAAAATTGCTGGAATAAAAGGTTTTGTGTTACCATGTACTTTCTGAAAAATATAAAGTCTGAAATTCAAATGCCTGTTATTTTTATTTAACCTTTGTTAACCAGGAATGTCTGACTTAGAACAAAAGCCAATTTTCAGCAGAGCAGGGACAAACACATCTTTGCAAGATGGGAGGACATGCAGACTCCACACAGAAGGCACCACAGCCAAGAATCAAACTAGAGAACCTGTAGCTGTTAGGCAACAATGCTACCAATGCACCACTGCACTACTGATGTTGTAAGTTAAAACAAACATACAGAAACCACAGATTTTATGAGGCACAGAAAAAATATGAGGCAAAAATCTGCAAACTTTTTATAAATGGTGGTGTGTAGGGAATTTAGGCCCTTGCCACTTGCACCCAAGGTACAGGGTTCAAGCTTGAGTATTCTCTACCCACCACCATGTGTTCTCTAGCCACCAGTATATAGAAACTGGGGCATTACACACACACACATACACACGCACACACACACACACACACACACACACACACACACACACACACACACACACACACACACACACACACACACACACACACACACCTCTTCACCATAGCCTGCAGTCCTTACCTGAATAATCTGCAGCAACCCTGGATTATTCACACACCTTAATCCGGTTGCAGTAGCAGAATCAAAGGCTGGTTTCCTTCTCCGTAGCCTGCAAACTAATGGCGTCACACACCTTAATCTGATTGCAGCTGGTTTCATTAGCCTGCCCATGCATCTAATGGCTGGTTGGCTCTGAGAATAGGCTGGGGTTTCCTGGCTCCATGAAAGTAGGCTGCAGGCTCCAGCCTGCGGACAATGCAGTCCAGTGTCCTTCCATTCTGTGCAGCTGTTACTGCACAAACTTCTGGGGCTGCAGGGCAGAAATGCCTTTCTCCCCTATCTGGACTGCCTAACACAGCAGTCTGTAGTTCTGTGAGTACCAGGAACTCCAAGCACGCATGCGTGGAGTTCTGGGACTCTCAATTTTTTTTTAAATTTTGTATTTCATTTTTTATTTATTTTTTCTTCTACAGGTGAGGGGCCTGCAGTCCTATAGCACGAGCTGCTCCTGGAAAGGACCATGTTCTGCTCAGACAAATGAAAAAAAATAAAGGTAAAAATCCAAAAAAATAAAATGGTACAGAAGTCTACAAGCCTGCAGACCCTTGCATCATCTGGGACAAGACTGGATCACCAAACAGGCTGTGGCCTGCTCCTCATCTTGGAATTGGTGCTAACATGTTGCTTCTGGTGAGAAGAAGTAAATGATTATTGTATCCCAACAGAGTGAAGCTGTGTTGAGACCAGCATTAGTAGTAGCCAGGCAGTAGCCATTCATGCGACTCCCCTCTTTTCATCATTCTTGACAAGCTAATTCTTTATTTTTCAGTAAGTACTGCTTGATTTCTTCCTAACTTCAGAATATCTGCCTAAATACTTCATCCTTAATTTTCAGGGTCTACGTCTTAGTTTCGCCTCAAGTGTTTGACAGTGCTCTGTACAGATTCAGACACCTTGAGTGACATTTTTTCTGTAAAAGGTATATATAAGGAAACAGCTCCAGTAATTAGTAATAATGACCATCCCTATGGCATGTCTAAAGGTCATTTTCCTGTGCTTTCTCCTATTAACTTGGTGAACTTGGGCATTCTGAAGCAGTGTAGCAACTGCCTCATGTGTACAGACAACCCTCTCCTCTTACCTCCCAACACTCAGACTTGTGAAAGCTGCACTTATATATCCAAACTGGAAGTCATGCACTCTCAAGCCAAGAATGGAATAGCTGGTCAAGAGGGGAAGGTTAACACCTTCACCACACCACATGCAACACATAGCCCTCCAGAACACTCACCATCACAGCTCTCACATAAAAACACAAACTACACACCCACCTTCACTGAGGGTCTCAACAGAAATTGACCCAAACAGCAGAGACCTTCAATGCAGAAACGCACTTGACCACCACAACACAGCAGAAACCACAAGACACAAAGCTCACCTACACAGTGTGTCCCTCAACCTAAGCCCCTAAGGCAAAACAGCTTGCCCAATACACTAATCATAGGTGACTCAATAGTGAGGCACACTGATGTCTCACTCACTAGGTTCAATAAGGAGAAGGTAACAGTCAGCTGTCTATCAGGTGCCAGAATCTGACACATAACACACGCACTCAGGCCACTCCACAAGTACAAGTATGTCTGTCACTGTCCATGTGGGTGTGAATGACCTCCCTGGACTACGTGAAAAGAGACATGAAGGAGCTCTTGGATTATGTGGCTCAGGCAGGTATGACCCTAGCCCTGAGCAGCATCCAACCGTCATCCAGAATGATACCGCAGTACAAGCAGAAAATGATTGACTTCAAATATTGGCTAAGTTGCTGGTGTCATTCTAAGGGGATCCAGTATCTGTCTGCTTGGGATGACATGATTGACAGACCTCGATGCTTTGCCAGAGGTGGCCTGCATCTGTCACCCCTGGGTTTCTGGATACTGGTTCATCCTATAATGCCTTTTTAGGTGATGTTCCAAAGACCAAATTACAACCATAACAGCTATAAATAAATGCAATCTGAGGGTCATGCTGCTCAACGCTAGAAGTCTAAATCTCAAGATGCACTTGTTCGAAGCACTCCTGAAAATGGAGAACACAGACATTTGTGCTGTAACGGAGACCTGGTTTAAAGCAGCAGAAAGCACCCCTGCACTACCAGGCCATAATGCATTCCACACTGAAACTCCAAAGGTGGTGGTGTCTCCATATTCATAAAGGATATGCACACCTCCAGACTAGTAGCCCAGCATAATACATCTGAGATACTTCATGTACAACTAACATTGGGTAAGACAGCGATTCAGTTTGTAGCCTGCTATAGGTCCCAAACCATGTCCCAAGACTCTCATTCCACATTCCTGAGCACCCTGGAAACTATTAGGATCCAACTCAACACTCTCATACTAGTTGACTTCAACTACCCCTTCATTAACTGAGAAAACTACTCATGCACCAATACACTGGCCCAACGCTTCCTGGAATTCATAATTTCCAATGCCCTGGACCAGCTCATTCTTACCCCCACTAGAGGAAGCAACATCCTTGACCTGGTTATTTCTAACATGGGCAACCATTGCTCTACACCAATAGTCAATTCCTCTTCTGACCACAAACTAATCATTATGGGAATCCACATCTCACCCATACCCCCCGCAAAGGTAACCACCATGAAAAACTTCTCCAAAGTTGACTTTGGGCTCCTAAAAACAGAGGTGGCTAACTTCACGGCACACATGTCAATAAAAAATAGATGCATGACTGCCGAATCATACACCAATGCACTGTACGAACATATACATAAATGCATGGAACTAGCCATACCCAACAGAACCAAGATGCTCTTCTCCAAAAAAAGGAAGACAATCCCCTGCCATTTATAAACTTTACAACAGAAGGCAGAAACTGTTGCAGCAAAAAGGTGAAGTCCCAAGACTGGAAAAACTCCCTTAATAGCCTCAACAAAAAGTTTAGATCCCTCATCAAAACCTCTAAAGCCAGCTATGAACGCAGAATTGTGGCAGACACTAAAAACAACCACTAAGCATTCTATAGCTATATTAAGAATCTCCACAGCAATACCCAGGTTTGCCCTGAGTTACTGCGCAATGGTAGCTCCTATACTGAGCCAACAGCTATTGCTAACATACCGGCCGAAAGATTCAGTGCCAACTTTACTCCTCTCTCCCTCCCTAAAGGAACAGTGACTTTACCGGTGGAATGCCAGGCATCCAGCATTACTGCAGCACAGGTTAAAGCTGCATTGCCCAAGGCCAAGAATACAGCTTCCATGGGACATGACAATATCCTGGTATGTGTTCTACATGAACTACAAAGTGAAATGGCACCACATCCGTGTGCCCTGTTCAATCACAACCTCACATCAGGCTTTGTCCCTACCAAATGGCACACTGTTACAGTCATCCCTCTCCATAAAGGGGGAGCAACTACAGACCCTGGGAATTATCACCCCATTAGCCTGATGAATCTGATATGTAAGGCTATGGAGCACATCATCATGGACCTAATTAACAAGGATATAGGGAATCTCCAAACTCTAGATCCCACGCAATTTGGTTTTGTGAAAGGTAGATAATGCCTGCCCAACCTGGTTGACTTCTTTGAGTCAGTCACCAAAGCTGTGGATAAGGTCAAGGCAGTTCATACAGCCTACCTCAATCTGGCCAAGGCCTTTGATACCATTCTCCACTCAGGAATTATTAATAAACTCAGCAAACTAGGCATCGACCCATATATCACTAGATTGGTTGCAAACTGGCTTGCAGATAGAACCCACATTGTGAAAGTAGTAGACTCCATGTCAGACTGATGACCAGTCACGAGTGGAGTCCCACAGGGTTCAGTCCTGGGTCCTGTCCTGTTTGGCATCTACTTCTCAGAAGTCCACGCCAACACAGAGGGACTCTGGATGACCAAGTTCACAGATGATTGCAAGCTGGGAGCCATTATTAACTCCCCAAGTGATGTAGACATCCTACAGAAAGGCCTCACTGAGACCAATGACTGGTGTCAAAACCATGGCCTTAAGCTTAATGCTAAAAAATGCATCGTCATCCCCTTTGGAAAAAACTTAATTCCCACTAATTACCACATCGATGGGAGCCCACTGAATAGTAAAGGTGTTATAAGAGATCTGGGGACACAGGTTGACAGCAACCTCTCCTTCGACCATGACATTGCCACTGTGGTCAGAAAGTCCTTCTATGTAGCACATCTCATTACCAAGGGTTTTGCATCCAGGAAGAAAGAGGTCATCATCTCTCTCTACTCTTCCCTCATTAGGCCAGTCATCAAGTATAATGCCCCATTTGGCATGTACCTCAGTAGACACATGCAATAGCTGAAAAGGCCAAAAAAGTACCTCATGAAGGGGATCTTAGGCCATAAACACATGTCTTACATGGATAGACTCAAAAAACTTCAGCTATTTTCTGTCTCATATCGTTTACTAAGAGGTGATCTCTGCTTGACTTGTCTGACCCATCTCTGTTAGAAATGCTATATCTAAAGAAATCCCAATCCCTCCACACCACACGCTCCAGAGATCTCAACCTCATTACCACAATCAACAGAACATGCTGGAGGGACAGGTTCATAACCCAGAAACTGCCCATGCTCTGGAATAGACTTCCCATACATGTCAAACAGAGCATCTCACTGGCCCTCTTCAAGAGAAATCATGATGAATAGATGAGAACTAGAAAGTTTACCCTGGGGATTACTTCAGTGGCTCTACTTGACAGAGGCACTGGGAACTAACATTGGGTGGCATGATGCCAGGGCAATTCTATGGGCTAGGCTTGTAAAGGCTCCAGGGCCATTAGCCTAGTACACACCTATGAATCCAAGTCAAATATGGAACTACAAAAGAAGGGTCTGAATATTTCAAAATATGAAATTTTCAAGAGAAAAGAGACAAAATGAAACAATAGCAACCTATACAGGCCATATAAGGTACAATTAAACCAAGATGTATTTAGAGAGTGCTTTCAAGACGATAGAGAACAAATGCAAGGGATGGTACAACATGGATGAAAAGTCATAAACATTTATTGACAAAAGGGATGTTGCTAATGACCATATGTTACAATGCAGGGGAAAAACCCAGAGACATTTGTTTACAAACAGGATGTTATCAATGACCAGCCAGTCAGTGTCAACATCTGCTTTCCCAGCAACACCTGCTCCATTACAGGTTCTAGTGCTGGATGATCAGTCAGGGAAAATAATTAAGCAGTAAAATGTCATAATCACTAACCTATTGGAAGGCTGATTGCCCTTATGGAGTCTGTGGTCTGCTATGGTAACTACAGGGTTGTCTAAGATAGATATTACTGGCACACGGCAACAACATCAGACAGCCAAGTCAAAGTGTGGAAGTGACACATACAGCCCACATTACTCATATTCCATAGCTATATGTGGAAATAGGCCAGTCTTAGGAAACAACCCTGACTTGTCTATAGCATGATAACAGCTTTCAACAGTTGAATAAAAAGATAAACCATCAACACTAAGATACATAGATGTTTCTCTTCATATGGGGCAACTGCACACTGCTGGACTACCCTGGGATATATAGGAGTAAGACAGAATGAGTGGGGTACATGAGAGGTCATTGAACAATGGAATAATGTCAGGTTGGAAAGTGGAAAAAATAAAGTAATAAATGGTACAAAGGGCTACACAATAAGGAGTTCAATTCAGCTGAAGCTTCTGTCAGGTGAAGCAGTCTGTATGAAGCTTTAAGTGGTTGTAAAAAAAACAGAAAAGTATTCTTCGCAGGATAAACCACACTGTACCTTATATGAGGGTCTTTGCCAGCTCACTCCCTCTTACTCCAATATAATAACTCCACAGCTGCACAGCAGTGTACTTAAATATATTAACTCCATGCATACCTCTCAACCTCTTATTACAGGAAATCTGTGCGAAGCCTAAAATAAGCGGGAGGGGGGGGGGCAAAGTCCAAAAAAAGCAGGGACAGATTTTAAGTATTGCTTTTATAAACTTAGAAAGTTGCAAGAATAATAGGATTTGTGTTAACTTTTATTTTTCTGAAGGATATGAAGTCTGAAACTCAAATGTATGATTTTATTTAGTGACAAATCCTCAGTGATTAGCCAGAAAAACTTATGAGGAATAGTCCAAAAATACAAGGCAGAAATCTGGACATTCTGCGAAAATCTGTACAGTTGAGAGGTATGACCATGTTTGTATGCCTGAAGAAAAAAAATGGAAAGACCCATATCTTTGGATTATTGCAAGCATGATTTTGCACTAGCTGTCATTGTCAATGGAAATCACTGATCAATGCGATGTAGCTCAGGGAAGTGCACTGTACCAGTGCAACCTAACCTGCTCACACTCAGTCAAGGGTACAAGAGATGTACAAAATGATAGTAATAGTAGCAGTAAAGATTGCTGTCCATGTCTGAATATGATTACAAGTGATAAGCAGAAATACAGCTAGAGCCTTAATGCTGAACATAATGACTAAATTTTAGAGATGTAGCACATGATCTGAGTACCAATAACAGCATATTTATACAAAAACTGTGGCACAGATACACATTTAAGCACAAGCAATACTAACATATGTGACTCCCCTGCACTGGCCCAGTAATCAATCCACACCACTAGCACCAGTTTGGGACGTACATATTGGGAGGATGACAAGTACATACACAGTAAAGTACAATTTCCCTTAAGAGCACACAGAGATCATAGTTTGGGGCTGGTTTCTCCCTCTCTCTCCAGATCTCCAGTAAGACTCCCCACTGGCACAACTATAGGGTTAAGATCTCAGCCAAGTGGCCAAGCTAAGACCTACAGCACCCTCTCTGTAAAACCAGTACTTCATGTCCCCTTCCAAGTAGCTGGCACACACACTTTGAGATTTGATTGATATACAAACACACACACACACACACACACACACACACACACACACACACACACACACACACACACGCACACACGCACACACACACACACACACCTGGGAAAGGCTAGCACAGGTTTACTACCTATGCCCCCTTCTGCCCAGGCTATAATGTAGTACCAGCTGCCACCAGCCACCCTTACTTATCAGCTACTATAAGGCCCTTACCAAAAGGTGTTCAATCCTACTGTGTAATGTTACTATTATCCAAATGGCAAGTGTGACCAAGACATTTAAAGCTATTTAGGAGTGGCCTGTACAGTGTCACCAAATACATATGCAAGTACTCTAGGTGCTTAAATATCTCTAAACAAACCAGCCACAATTAAAAGGTTTAACTATATTAAATTATAAATAATAAAAGAACAAGACAATATTCAGTAACTCAGCACAGTGACTAAAGAGTTCAGAATCACATAAAATATTTTAAAACAACATTGCAGGACAGTCCCAAATAATTACAGAAAACATCTAAACTAATCTTACTATATTCCTGTCTATCTCTTAAGATAGATTAGTGTACCCTGATTACTTACTGTTAGCAAGGCAAGTGCTAATGAGAGGATGTTTCCGGGTTCAAAGACAAATACAAAATGCACAGACTCACTCTCTGAGATAGTTCTTAAATTAATAATAGACATTACTGCTGGGTCAGCTGGATGACATCAGTGTCACCTGCCCCAGTTCCCAGGCTAAACAGATAC
The DNA here is from genome assembly GCF_019279795.1 of Protopterus annectens. NCBI lineage: Eukaryota > Metazoa > Chordata > Ceratodontiformes > Protopteridae > Protopterus > Protopterus annectens. The sequence goes on from NC_056744.1 coordinate 288,385,487, forward strand.
TTAGAATTTAGCACCTCTGTGTCAAAAATACACATCTCTCAGATGTGCAGCTGCTCGGAAGTCACAGAGCAATAAAAATTCTTTACATTTTAAACCTAGTAATGATTTCCCTTTGAAGATAATTGGAAAAATTCTAGCTGTAGATATTGTGTCTACTTGCTGCACTGAAACACAGCCATAAAACTCTTTGCTTTTCAACTTATTTTCATGAGAGTTTTCAAGTTAACTCTGTATGTTCCAGCCTCTACCATCAAAACATACATTTGCATAGGCATATAGTTTATATACATTTCTGTTCTTTTCCAGTAGGGTACACTATGATTACATTCTTGAAGCTCAGTACATAACATACAGCTCAACACAATCTTCCGCAATAGTAGTTTAATGTCCCCATAACATGTAGTTCTCTTACATATGTAAGATAAGCATTTGAATCATATTAATATTCACAAATGACATAGAATTATTTATAAAATTCCAGCTAGCTGACCTGGCAGCCTCACCATTCTCTCCCCCTCCCCGAAAACTCAAGCTAGTTTTTTAAGTGATCCTTGAGAAACGTTACTTGAGCCTATCTGGGAATACCTTACCCCATTCCCTGTCTTGAGAGCCCATCTGCATTGGCATTGCTAACTCCACTGTGGTGCTGCTCTGTCATATCATATGCCTACAACCCTAGGCTCCACCTTAGTAACTTGGAATTTTGCTAGCTGGCTCAATGTAGCCATGTTAAGGGATTGTGGTCTGTAACTACAGTGAATTTACTTCCATACAGATAAGGCTGAAGTTTCTGCAGTGCCCGCACTACTAGGCATTCCTTTTCTACAGCTACATAGCATTCCTCCCTGGGTTGGAGCCTATGACTGAGATAAACCACTGGGTACTCGTATCCCTCTGAAGAAACCTGGCTAAGTACAGCCTCCACCCCATGGTTTGAAGCGTCCATCTGCGCAACAATTTTTTTGTTGTTATCTGGACTGGCTAAAACAGGGAGTCCTCCAAAGCTTCTTTAAGTTTCTGGAATGCCTGCTCACATGCTGGGGTCCACACTACCTTATCTGGCCTGTTTTTCTTTGTCAGGTCTGTGAGCAGAGCAGCTATGGTACTATAACTGGGGATGAACTTTCTGTAGTACCTTGTTGTCCCTAAGAATGCCTTCACCTGCTTTTTGGTAACAGGTGCAGGCCATGCCTGAATGGCTTCCACTTTGGCATTTTCTGGCCTAACCTTACCACTCCCCAATCTATGTCCCAGATAGGAGACCTCTGCCACACCCACCTGACATTTGCTGGGTTTAATGGCCAACCCTGCCCTCTGTAGTCTGCCCAGCACCTCCCTGACATGCTGAAGGTGCTCTTCCCAGGAATGGCTGTAGATGGCAATATCATCTAGGTAAGCAAAGACAAAATCTCCTACTCCTGTTAGGATACAAACTACCAGCCTCTGGAAAGTCACTGGGGCATTCTTTATCCCAAAGGGCATCTTTGTGAACTCATACAAGCCAAAAAGAGTCACAAAGGCTGACCTCTCTCTAGCACTGGAAGTCAAGGCCACCTGCCAGTAACCCTTGGTAAGATCAATTGTAGTAAGATACTTAGCCACAACCAGCTGATCTAGGGCTTCATCTGTCCTAGGCATGGAGTAAGCATCTGTCTCTGTGTGACTGTTTAATTACCTGTAGTCCACACAGAACCTGGTGCTGCCATCCTTCTTTGGTACCAGCACCACTGGGGAGGCCCAGGGACTGCTGGACTTCTGAATTACCCCTAGTTCCAACATCTCTTGTACCTCCTCCCTCAGAGTCTGTTTGATTCTCTCAGGCACTCTATAAGGGGCCTGCCTAATAGACCTTCGGAGTCCTGTATCCAGCTGGTGCTGCTCCAGGTGGGTGCACCCTGGTTTCTCAGTGAACATGTCCCCAAATTCCTGTAACACTGCTCAGATTTCTCAAACCTGGGTAGGGGATAGCTGCTGGGACATTGCTACCCCTTGCACTGAGTCTGAGCCTCACTGAGGAAATCAGTCACAGGATCCCCCTAAGACCTCTCCTGCAATCCACTGCAAATAATCAGCACAAGGGTGCCCCTATCATGGTAAGGTTTCGTCATGTAAACATGGTATAATTTGTGGCCCTGCATCTTGCCTAGCAGTTCTACCATCTAATTAACATCACTAACCTTCCTTACCAACTTGTAGGGTCCCTCCCAAGCTGCCTGAAACTTGTGTCTGACAGGAATGAGAATCATTATTTGCTGCCTTACAGCATACTCTCTACCTCAAGCATTCCTGTCATACCAGACCATTTTCTACTGTTGGGCTTCTGCCAGTTTCTCCTGGGCCAAGCCCATGAGCTCCCAGAGCCTTGTCGTAATGTTTAGGACATATGCCAAAACAGACTTCTTGTGGGATTCACACTCACCCTCCCATTCATTTCGAATCAAATCTAGAGGTCCCCTCACCCTATGCAAAGGGTAAAAATCCTGTGGATTCCTGAGGCACCTCTCTATAATCAAACAATAAATGGGACAGATATTTGTTCCAGTCCCTCTGAAACTGGTCTGCAAATGCCCGTAGAATGGACTTGAGTGTAGAGTTTAACTTCTCAATAAGACCATTAGTCTGGAGATGGTAGGGGGTAGTCTTTAGGTGCTTCACCCCACAGTGCTTCCACAGACAAGTCAGCAGGTCTGACATGAAAATGGCACCTCTGTTGGTTAGTATTCCTTTTGGAAAAGCTAACCTGCTGAAAATCTCTAACAAAGCATTTTGTACCTCAATGGAGGATAGAGCCACTGCCTCAGGGTATCTGTTAGCATAATCTACTACCACTAGGATATACGTTTTCCTTGTGGAACTTGGGGTACTCAGATGCCCCACAATATCCATAGCTACCCTCTAAAATGGCTCCTCAGTCACAGACAAAGGCATCAAAGGAGCTTTCACCTTGTCTCCCTCCTTGCCTACTTTTTGGCACTGCTCACAGGTCCTGCAGTACCCTGTTACATCTCTGGAAATCCCAGACCTATAACGTTCTGCATAATATGTCTCTTTGTACATTTAATGTCCATCTGACCTGCAAAGGGAATATCATGGGCTATGGCTAGAAGTGCCAGAAGGTAGGCTCTGGGCAAAACCAACTGCTGTATTCACTCACCCTCTAGGCCTCCCTCAAGGGTCCACTGTCTATACAGTAACCCTTTGTCCCAGTATCCAGATTTCCCCCTTCCCTTGAGAACTAGGTGCCTCACTAGCTACAAGGTAGCTCTCTCTCTGAAGTAACCACCTCACCAGTCCTGGCTGCAAGTGTGTCTGAGTTTACCCCAGGCTACCAGACCCACATGCTTGTCTCCAAGCCTGACTGCATATAACTGCATGCACACATGGTACTGCATTATCAAAATCAGGGTCTATATTATCTTATTGAGGAGGCATTACAGCAAATGCCTCTTCATCGACCCCTAAAGAATGAACCGCCAGTTCTGCAAAAGGCCGATTCAGCATTTTTTCCCCTAGGAAAAAAAATCACTGATCCGGCCAGAAATGAAACATCACTACAAACACGTAAAAGTGGGGGGGCTTTGCCCCCACACTCCCATGACTAAATATACCAACTCCGAGATTGCACTACAGGGGAAAGGGGCAAATTCATACTGATGGCCAAGGAATGTTTTTGGTGGTTCATTCTTTAGGGGTCAATGAAGTGGCATTCACTGTAATGCCTCCTGAATAAGATAATATAGAACCCAAAATCATTCTCTATGAAGACATCTGCAGGGATATCCTCAAACACACTTACTTGTTGGCTTCCATTTCCACCCTCACAATCAAGGTGAACCCTAGCCAAAGGTATTTGGAATGGGGTCCCTCCTAAAGCTCTGACTAGAGCAGACTGCCCAAGCAAATAGTGCTCCTCTGTAACCATTGCAGGCTTTGCAATGGTTAGGTCAGAGACTGTGTCAATCTTAGCCATGGCCACTTTCCCATTCACTAAGATAGGATATAACCTCTTGTGGTAGTTTGGTACCCTTGTTGTCTAGAGACAACTTACTGTTGGCATTTTGTCATTCCCACTTACTGGCTCTCCCATCTTTTGTTCCCTATCTTGTCTCCATGAACATCTATATGCTACATGGCCCCACTGGTTGCATTTAAAACATTTAATCCTAAGTCCTGGACATGTACCTGGACTAGTGGCTTCCTCTGATACTAGTGGATTCTGTTGGGGCAGTCTGGGCTGCCCACCATGGATTCCCTTAGACCCATGAGCAGCACAGGGTGTCACTTTCCTGTCCAGTGATGCCTTTCTTCCTAGGTATAGGTCTCTCTTCTTCCTCAGCTCATCTACAGTATTGCATTGTCTAGCAGCTAACCAGATTCTTATGTCCTCAGGCAAAGTGTTAAGGGCTTTTTCCTTCCCCAAAAAGTCTGCCAGCCCTTCAAAAGTGGTGATGTGACATCCACTCACCCACCTATGAAAATAAGTGCTTAGTTCAGCAACATATTCACACACACTTTCATCTGTCTTGCATCTATGCTCAGAAATCTTTTTCCTATAAGCTGCAGGTGTTAACTTAAAATATTCTAGTAAACAGTTATTTACAACATTATAATTTAAACAATCAGCATCAGATAGTTTGAAAACAGTTACAGCTTTACCATGGAGTAAGGGGGTCAGGGACTGTAACCAGAGCCCTTGGTCAACATTATACTGTTTACATCTTCTCAAACATATGATTGAAACTATCAAAATTATCCCCCTCTGTGAATTGTGGAAGAAATTTACTGACCTTTGTTGCTTCTGGGGTTCAGTTACTCCCTTCCCCATTACCTCCATGGCTCTGGCAAAGAGTCAGTATTTCCTTTTCATGTTGCCTTTGCCTCTCTTTCTCCTCAGCTTCCAGATGTCTCAGTCTCTCTGCTGCTTCTATTTCCAAACGCTTCTCTTCCAACTCAAGTCTCTTTAAATCCAGATGAATTTTTAAGTCCTCTGTGGAAAGGTTTGCTGTCCATTCTTTGAGAGTTGTACATCTCCATGGCCAGTCTGATTGTCCTCCTGGTTGCTATTCTGTGATGCAGCTGTGACTAAAGCTGAAATCATGCCTGCTTTAGTCAGGTTGGCATGCACCAGTCCTTTAGTCTGGCACATCTCAGCCAACTGGCTCCTTGTCAGCTTGCCCTACTCCTCTGCTGACATGCTTGCTGCTCCCCCTGACTAACTAAGCTAACAAAAATATAAAACAATTGTGATATGAACTCTGAATGTTTACTGCATGGCTGATTGAGAGTACAAACACCTTCACTGACCAGTGTACACAGGCTACAGGAATTCAATATCCACACCACTACAAGCCAATTAATATGTGATGTGGCTATCTCACCACTATCATCCAATTAATATGTGAAGAGTCTATCCTCACAACTGCTAAACAATTAATATGTGTACATTCCTCACTGGTGCTAGTGGTGAGGATTGAGGCTCCTTGATTACTGGGCCAGTGCAGGGGTGTCACACCATATAAGGTCTGCAAGACTAAATCATGCAAAGAGTGACTCAAACTGCTTGTTGGTAATCTGTCATCTACTGCTGGAAAACAATATTATATTATCATAAAGTCCATAGTTGTTTTCATTGTTTATGAGAAAGTTATTGGTGCATTTTGTTTCATGACATTGGTTCAGTTTTGTAGAGTCTATCCCTACCTCTTTTTCATCCTTTCTCCACCTGCCCAGTACCCTTTTGCATGCCATTATGAAATCTCATTGTATTCCATTCCGGTACTCTAGTCCAAAATTCACAGCCTTCTCCATAAATAAATACTTTCTACAGATCTAAAGAGCAATTCAACTATACAGTGTTTTTGCCCCTCCCTCTCTCGCTTTCTACTTAATTTTAGGATTATTCATTCACATATTCTGTCTGTTTTTATCTCGTTAGAAGAAAACCAGCTCCTCGAGTTTATACACATTTCTTTTCCCCTCCATTCCATTAATCTTTTGATGGATTTTAACTGATAAAATAATGTCCCTCACCTTGTATGTCTTCCAGAATTGCATGAACTATTCATAGTGTGGTCAGATCTAGGGACAATTAGAGTGGAAGCACAGACTCTGTTTCAGGAGTCTGTATCTTTGAGGGTATGCTCCATCATTCTGTTTGCTACCACTATCCTCTCACTCCCTTCCTGGTATTCCAGTTCAGATGTGATCTACATCAATTCATCTCTCCAGGTGATTCCTCATGCCAGAAGTGTTGTGACATAAGAGAAGTATTTTGAATTAATTTTGAATGAGCCTCAAAAGCCACCTCTCTGTTCATTTGTTCAGCCTTCCCAGCTCATTGTTTAGACTGTTCTCCTCACCCTTCACTGCTTCATTTATCTTGGAGTGACCAGTGAAAAGGGCAAAGTTATTTTCTGCTCTTTCATGTATGTCTGAAGCAAATAACACTGAAGAGTACTGCACCAATGGCTGACTCACTGCATTCTTGTTGTCACCTTTCTTATGCTTGACATTGTCCATATCTCTATAATGATCACTGTCTTAGCTTTCAAATTAGTCCTACTACCAACCCCTCTAGTTTACCTAGACCTTGATGACATCTAAGAAGATCATGCCTATGGTTTCTCCTGTCTCAAGATCTAATGTAACCCATTCATAAAACCAAATCAGTTTTGAGTGGCATCTCCTTTTGCACATGGCCATATGCTGATTGTTATGCTGGGGATTTCTGCTTCCTTAGAAAGTGACCGGCCTTCCAACCTGTATTCATATCATGATCTTCCCTGCAACAGGTGTTAGGTTACCCATATCATACCTTCCTATCTTTGGTCTACTCTTCTCTTTGTACAGGGTTATCATGCTTGCTGTCTTATAGTCCTCTGACACCTCTACACTGGCTTTGGATCCATTTAAGTAGCTCTGCCAGGGACCTTCTAACCCACTGCCCGAATTCCTAAGGACCCTGGGACTCACACTTTACCAGTTCTTAAGGTAGTGCATTTTCTGTCATTCTCATTCTTCTTTCCTTGTGTTTTTACACTGATGTCCCATTTCTGCAATGCCACCTTTCAGAATGTCACCCCCTTTGTTTTCTTTTTGAAGGAATGAAATTAAGTATTAGTTCAGCTAGTCTCCTTTCTCTAGTCTATTTTTTTCACAGTCTGGTCATGTTGGTCCCTCCTGTTCTTTCTGCTGTATATCTGACCCTGTGTTTGCTCCATTACCGATCCCCTTTTGCTAACTTCCATTAAGCTTCCATGTTTTCTGTTTTCATCACCTTTTTTGCCCTTTTACTTGCCTTCATGCACTGTGCCTTCCCCACCTCCCCACCCCCTGTCTCCCACCTCTAGCATGCCCTAGTTTACTGCCCAATCATTAGCTTCTCATTTATGTATGGCTACAATGACCTTCCTCTTTTTGTCCTTCTGCCTCCTCATCAGACTCCTGTCCAGTGTACTGAGTACCACATCCCTGAGACATTCACATAGTTTACTTCCACATATTACCGTTATACTTCCAACCTTGCTTTGACCCTGCATGCCCAGCTCAGCATGACCCACTCCCCTAAAATCCTGCATCATTTTTTTCTGTCCACATTTTTACCATTCACCCTGCTTTAAATCATGATGACATTATCACTGCTGTCTAAGGACACCTTCATTTATACATTGTTGAATCGTCTCCATCTTACCTAGGACCACATACAGAATTCTGTCCATTCTGGTACAGTTCACATCAGCTGGTTGAGCCCCCACTTCATCAAACAACTCAACAAACTCTTACTCTATTTAAACCTTGGAGATTTGAATCTAACCACCTCTCCCTAATAGATTCTGATCCTCCCTGTACATAGCCCTCTTTATACTCCACTCATTTATTCTCATCTCTAGTCTTGCTTACTCTGCCCTGTTGTCTTGGGGCTGATTCCCTTTGCTGATCCATCAGCAACTCCTATCCTCTACCTTAACAGTCAAGGCTTATCTTAGGTCTGATCCTGCTTACTTTCTTGCTCCTTTCATGTGATAGTGCCCCTTCTTGAGTCTGGCAGTTTGAGTGGAGGGTTAGGAATATCAGATGCTTTGTGTGGATCAGGGTTTGAGTTCTTCAGCCTCCATTTGCCTAATGTGTGATCTTGACGATGTTACTCAACCAGAAAATGCTCGGGGACAATTGAGAAATTTGACTTGGCTCCTGAATGGTTTCCTGGACTGCATATCTAGTAATTACTTATGAACCAATGAGCCTCTCTGTCTTTTCTTTGCATATGTTGCCCTCCTTTAAACAGAGAAGTACCAAACCCGTGTCACTCCATTCTCTGTCATTTCTGAAATAATTTTAGTCTAACTATGGATAAATATATATATTTTTGTATACATTTTATACATTTCAATTGATTATAGTACTAACTTGAGATAAATAAACAGATACATTTATATCTGATAGCCTTTAACCTAGTCTAACAGTGCAGTTGACTTTGTTTCCTAGCTTCAGATTTTTTGGAAGATAGACAGAAGCTTTGTGCTGACTTAATACCCTTCCTTTTATTCATTTTTCTATTTATTCATCTATCCACATGTTAACTATGTCTAAGTTATACTATCTTAGCTTTAGACATTAGGATCATACATAATTATAGGTATTTATGGCACTAATAGCCCTGTTTTAAATAGTAATATATAAGGGAACAAACCAGGCTCATATACACAATATATAAAAACATAAGAATATACACTGCTTCCAAGCATAAGGATATAATGTTCCATTTCTTATAAAACTGTTTATGGAGTTTTGAGAAATTAAGATTTTATGTGATACTGATAAAAGAAGCATACATACATATATATTTTTTATTTTTATGTTTTCTTACATGTCTGTTTTTCTGATGTTTTGAGTTGTTCTTGAAAACTGTTTTCTGTTTGTATATAGAGTGAGTTAGCTTTTCTTTAAGCAATAGTACTGACACTTTAGCAACACTTTGTGACTGCTACTACCAATCCTTATTGAAGCATCCCTCTGTCCCCTCCCTGGTCTTGTTTGTTACCACCATATCCATCTCATCTGGCAAGCTGTGGGTGTCAACATACACCACAAAATGCATCCCCTTTGATGACGACCTCAGTAATCTCCCTTATATTACTAAGTGTAAGGATTCAAAGATTCAAAGAAACTCTACTGTCATTTAGAAAACACAAGTGATACCTACATGAAATTTTGTGTCAACTCTTTTACAGGAAAACAACATACACAAAAAGACAAGACATGATAGGTATTAAAGAAAAAAAAAAACATAACTATATTACAAAAAGGAAAAAGTCTAGGTAGCTGATGCACTCTAATAAGTCCTGAGTCTGATTTCACCACAATCTGGTAAGCTTAATTATTTTGCTGTTTGTCTGTCTAATCAATGTGACCCTGTTTACATGATCCCCTTCACATCCTCACACTGATGTTTCCTCCTTTACTAACATGTCAGTGAAAACGGAGTCTAGAAACATAGCTAGATCATTGATACCCTGTGCAGTTCTCCAAACCTGTGCTCCTTCAACTTTAATTTGAGGAAAGGGAAAAAAAGGTTCTTCAATTTGAAGACCAAAACAGAATGCTCTTGCACTTGAAACTGTAGCAAGCTGCCTCCTGAAAATGTAACAAGTATCTTGTTAATGGCAAAGTACCACACACTGAGCACTTTAACAGTGATGGCAACTGCAGTACCAGCATTTCATTAATAAATGTTGATACTGCACACCTGCACCACCAGTGACCCTTGACAACTTCTGGATCAAGTGAAAAAAATAGTCTTCACCTTGAAGAACAAAGGGAAAAAATATTTGATATTGTACTTTGAGACCATAAGATCAGAGCAAGCTTCTTGATAAAATGTAACAAGCAGCTTGCCACAGTTTAATGACCTCACAGTCCATTTTTTTCAGAACACATTGTTTGATTTTTCATCATATTTTAGTGCTATTCCTCAGGTAATTTTTGATTTCCTGATCATTTACTATGGATTATGGTCAATCTGTAATGCCAGTTGTTCCAGAAAATGTATGTTGATAGAAAACTTCGTATTGTATTCAATTTTAAATGAATTAGGGTAATTTCTAAAATATTCCCTAATTTTAGACACTTGTACCCCCTCCATTATATTTGTCTTTGTCCAGAATTATTAAGCGAAAAAGTAGAGAGATATGGTGCAAATCTCTCATTTCTCCATCATTTGTCAATAATTTGTTCAAATGTGCACCCATCTTTGATTTTTCCTCTTTGTCTTCTCATTTGTGACATCATCCCCCACTCTCTAACTTCATCGCAGGGACGTCGGGAGGCATACGTACTGTACTGATTTCAGTACAACTTATTTGGAAGGGGGGTAGCGTTTACATTTTCTTTTTCGCGCTTTACTAGTGCACGATGACGTCAGCTCATCAGGGCAGCCAATCGGAATAGAGCTCACTGCGCACGTCAGTTCAAATGCGTTTTCAAGCGGGAGGAGCGTTATGTTGGACTTGGATGTACACGAGCGGGTAGATTTGTTGGTCGAAGCAGGAGGAGCATTATGGTGGATGTACACAAGCGGGCTCAGCGGGAGGATTTGTTGGTCTCACTTCAAGAACCAAGGGTTGGTGAGTAATAAGGAGTGTGTGTGTGTGTGTGTGTGTGTGTGTGTGTGTGTGTGTGTGTGTGTGTGTGTGTGTGTGTGTATGTGTGTGCGTGTGTGTGTGTGTGTATTATATATATTTATAGACCTGGGTCCCATGCATTTTCTTGATGGTAAGAAGCACGAAACGTAGATGACTTGCATTACATCATCAGAAGGCAAGTTATCGGGATTTAGTCTTTAGGTAGCTTGCAGTAATCCTCAGCAATTTACAAATAAATACAAAAATATGAAGGCATGGCAATGTGATAAAAAGGGTTTAGTGCCAAACTTTAAGGTCTGAACAACTAAAAGTGAAAGACTGGCTGGTGTTACTGATAGATAATCCTTAACAACTTGCCCCCCCCAAAAAAAAAAAAACAAAAAACAGACAAGACAGGGCAAAAACAGGAAGCAAAGTCAGGGTACAGGGACATTATGCAAAATTATGGCTAGTCGAGATTGGTGTCCTTCTTCAAAAAATGGTCACAATGAGATCAATGCTTTATCCTGCTAAACAAATATATTTCTATGCCATATGACATGTGCAGCATTTAGATGTTTTGAGCAAGGAAGTTTGGTTGCACATAAAAGGAATGTGAAAATACTATTTTAAAGTTAAGACTAGGATGTTCTGCACTCCACGTATTCCCTCTTCCACACACGTGCACAACCACATTCATCATAAACCGCGGTTTCAGACTGATGTATTACAATTGCATGCAGTTGAGCTGCTCTGCTACCGAAATGCTGAAATTACAATGGTGGATTTTTTTTTTTTTTTTAAATAATTGTTTGACTTGGCAGCATAGCCTGTATCAAGCCATTGATGATTTCTGTGGAGCAGCAGTGTATATATTTATATTTATAGAATAAATAAATAAATACATACTTAATAAAACACACACACACACCTCCATGATTCACAACTGTCCCTGTTTTTTTCTTACATTTGTCCTGTCCATTTTAAATCATGGATGATTATAGTCAGTCAGCAATGTCAGACATTATAGTTTCATACTACTTATTCTTCAGAAAATGCTTTGTGATACAAAACCTTTTCTACTAACTTTTAAGTAAATTAGAATAATATTTAAAGAGCATCCCTGGTGGGTTAGTGATAGCTGAACATAAAAAAGAACACAGCAATAATGGATATAGGTGGACCCCAACAACAGAAGCAAATAAATGTGATTGGCATTGTCAATAAAATGAATGACCATTAACATAATATTTCAATCATCCTGATTTGAAGACTGCATGCAGCAGTGAATTGTTCTAATGTCTGCACTGTGCCTTTGTTATGCATTTAAATTTCTGTCTGTCCCCAGGGATGAGGAGCTCCTGCTTGCCATGCTATGATTCTTGGAGTATGAAAGAGCTACTGTGGATGCAGAAGGAGCTGTTGGTCTTGCAGCTGGGCTGGCTGGTAAACTGCCAGAGCTGAAAGGCAAAAAGTGAGTTGTAACAATGTGCTGCTATAAAAGCTAGATGAGGCTCTCAATTAGAACTGATGCTATTACTGCTTGTCAGTTTTCTAAGCATATGTTCGTTATTGTCAAAACTTTACAAGTGTACTTTTATTTTACTGCACTCTTTTGTGCTAAGAGGTTGACAGCTATGGTGAGAACTGAATTCATTAAATGATAGCCATTTAAGTTTCAGTCTTCCTCTCTTTCACAAAGCAGGTGATTTGGCATAGTGGTATGTTGTTCTGACTATTTTGTACAGTGACCTTGGCAGTAAAATGCATGGTGGTAACACATCATTTTATTCTAGCAGCTTTCCAAGATTAGAAAAGCAATGTTTAATGTGTTCCTGTTTTTTGCCCTTTTGACCCACCCCAATAAATTTGGCTTTTTCCAGACTTCTTGTGCTGCTGGGTTGAGATGTAGTTGAGTATTATGTGAGATTTTACAAGGAGCTGAGAGCTGCAGGGGAAGAGAAGTTTAGTGCTGATTATGCTAAGTCAGCTCACATTGCTAGTAGCACAAAATGTTGTGTACTTGCTTTTAATACAGAAGGTTGTTGGCTCTACTCCCATAAGGGGTGAATGCTGCTGTACTGAAAGTTAAGACACTAACTATGAGCCTGTTATCAGTTTGCCATCCATTTCCTATTGCAATATTACTAGCTTATTATTAATGTAATTTAGGCAATTTATTCCTCAGGGGCATCAGACACTTTATTTTTCGGTGATGTCATGAAATATAAAGGTGATTGCTAGCAGCAACCTCTTCATTAGTTAGATTTATTTAACGTGGAATTATTTAGATGACTTTTTTTACTACTTCAGAGATTGTGCATATTATTTACTGATAATGGTGGACTGTAAAAGTTTGACTAGACTTATGATGGAAATGTTCTGAATTGGGCAGTTTTGTTTCATTGTTTACTGGAAAAATGTTCAAAGCAATAGGAAGGTGTATCAAAGAGCACATGTATGTTTCATATGCAAGGGGCCTATGATTTAAAAGCAGCCCAGAATTAATTTTTATCTGCCATGGGTAAAATGTATTTTTCTTTGAATGTGGGTTTTAATGTTGTTTCAATGAATGTGAGTTTCAAGGGCAGAGAAGTTTTAATGCCAAGTTTGTTTAGCAGATGTCTTAGTGTTTGTGCTGTAAATGCAAAATAAAACTTTCAAATGAAGTTCAAATCATCATAGAAGTAAATCAGTATGTACATTAGTGTTTATGGTAAATGGAGTGAAATAGCAAAGTAATGGATCATTGGAATGGCTGCAGGGGAGGCTCCATTCACCATGGTTTTGTGAGGGAAAGGGGCAAACTTAGACAGCCCCAGCTGAACTATACCTCCCAACTGTCCAGATTTTCAAAGAATGAATAGATTTTTGCTTCTTATTTTTGGTTTGTTCCTCAATTTGTGGTTTTCTGGCAAATGATTTAGGAATTAAGTCACTAAATAATGACACACTAGTTTCAGACTTTATAACCTACAGAAAAGTACCAAACCCATGTCACTCCATTCTCTGTCATTTCTGAAATAATTTTAGTACTATGGATAAATATATATATTTTTGTATACATTTTATACATTTCAATTGATTATAGTACTAACTTGAGATACATGCAAATAAATACATTTATATTAGGCATAGCCAAACCTCAACTGTCCCTGACTTTGGCTCAAATTTTTCTCTTCCTTTATTCATTTTTCTATTTATTCATCTATCCACATGTTAAAAATAGTAACATAAGGATATAATGTTCCATTTCTTATAAAACTGTTTATGGAGTTTTTTAGAAATTAGCATACATACATATATATTTTTTATTTTTTTTTTCTGATGTTTTGAGTTGTTCTTGAAAACTGTTTTCTGTTTGTATATAGAGTGAGTTAGCTTTTCTTTAAGCAATAGTACTGACACTTTAGCAACAGCTTCTTGCACTTAACTTTGTAATTATAATACCAATTGATTAATTGATGCAAATTGCCATTTACTCTGTACTATATAAGGAATTGTGTAGTTTTAATCAAATAGATCTGAAGAGTATTTAATAAAGAAGATTCTTTTGCTGCATAATCGTGGTGGTCCTTTCACTGGTGTTTTATCTATAAACCTTGGAGATCTGAATCTAACCACCTCTCCATAATAGATTCTGATCCTCCTGCATATGCACCCTTATACTCCACTCATCATTTATTCTCATCTCTAGTCTTGCTTACTCTGCCCTGTTGTCTTGGGGCTGATTCCCTTTGCTGATCCATCAGCAACTCCTATCCTCTACCTTAACAGTCAAGGCTTATCTTAGGTCTGATCCTGCTTACTTTCTTGCTCCTTTCATGTGATAGTGCCCCTTCTTGAGTCTGGCAGTTTGAGTGGAGGGTTAGGAATATCAGATGCTTTGTGTGGATCAGGGTTTGAGTTCTTCAGCCTCCATTTGCCTAATGAGAAAATGCGGGACAATTGAGAAATTTGACTTGGCTCCTGAATGGTTTCCTGGACTGCATATCTAGTAATTACTTATGAACCAATGAGCCTCTCTGTCTTTTCTTTGCATATGTTGCCCTCCTTTAAACAGAAATGTCTACCAACCTGCCTGCATCACTGCTTGTACCTTTAGTGTCTTCTTACCCAGCCATTTTGAAGTGCCATGGAGCTACCTGTCCATGTTGTGAGTGGTATTTGTTTGATCCTCTGCAATGCTTTCTGCCTATTTTGAATAAGTTCCTTGGTAACTCCTTCTCCAAGCATTCTTTAAAAGTATGATCACTGAGATGCAAATTTCTTACCCAGCTTTGAGAACCATTATTCATTCTGGGCAAAGATGCTGTTTGCTCCTGGCACATCACATACCCAATCACGCTGCCATGTCTTCTACAGCCCCATCAGTCCAAGCTGCCTTGTCCACTTTCACAGTCTCTATTCTTCCACACTCTTCCGCTTATTCAGTATGCTGGCTACTTATTGATAACACTTTGTGACTGCTACTGCCAATACTTATTATTAAAGCATCCCTCTGTCCCATCCCTGGTCTTGTTTGTTACCACCATATCCATCTCATCTGGCAAGCTGTGGGTGTCAACATACACCACAAAATGCATCCCCTTTGATGACTACCTCAGTAATCTTCTCCCTTATATTACTAAGTGTAAGGATTCAAAGATTCAGAGAAACTCTACTGTCATTTAGGAAACACAAGTGCTACCTACATGAAATTTTGTCAACTCTTTTACAGGAAAACAACATACACAAATTATTTTGCTGTTTGTCTGTCTAATCAATGTGAACTAACATGTCAGTGAAAAGTCTAGAAACATAGCTAGATCATTGATACCCTGTGCAGTTCTCCAAACCTGTGCTCCTTCAACTTTAATTTGAGGAAAGGGAAAAAAAGGTTCTTCAATTTGAAGACCAAAACAGAATGCTCTTGCACTTGAAACTGTAGCAAGCTGCCTCCTGAAAATGTAACAAGTATCTTGTTAATGACCAGTGATGACAACTTCTGGATCAAGTGAAAAAAATAGTCTTCACCTTGAAGAACAAAGTTTGATATATAAGATCAGAGCAAGCTTCTGAAAATGTAACAAGCAGCTTGCCACAGTTTAATGACCTCACAGCAGAACACATTGTTTGATTTTGATCATTTACTATGGATTATTTCCAGAAAATGCATGTTGATGGAAATTTTGACACTTGTACCCCCTCCGTAGAGAGATATGGTGCATCTCTCTTCATTTCATGTCAATAATTGTCGTTCAAATGTGTGCCATGCACCCATCTCTTTTTTTCTCTCTTCTCATTTGACATCATCCCCCCTCCACTCTACTTCTCATTATTTTTATCCCACCCTATTTTACTTGTACTCCTCTAATCAAAACTGTAGTTGGGGATGGTCTGAAAGGAGATACCATTCAGGATACCAGCTTATAGTGGGCAAAACCTGAGAGATTATTATTTATATGTACATGAAAGAAGAAAAGAGACTGAAAATGTCAGCAGTTTCAGACACACACACACACACACACACACACACACACACACACACACACACACACACACACACACACACACACACACACACACACACACACACACAAACACACACGCACACACACACACACACACACACACACACACACACACACACACACACACACACACACACACACACACACACACACACAAACAAAAACTGCACATATTTCCATTTTACATGAGGTACATACATGTCTGAGGTGCCTGTCTACAACAGTAGCTACCGTCTAACTGGGGGGAATGGTTTTTGTTATGAGTATACTGTGTACAGAAATAATCCATTAGTTGGTAGATAATTTAAATAAATTAAAGAGTATTTTTAATTTAAAATAAAAAATAATTTTAGAACATTTTGGATGAAGATACAAGACCCTTGTAGTATTATATTTCTTTGCTACTATATGTTTTTTTTTTATTTTGAAGAGGGTGGACACAAACATGAGACTAACAACTGAGTAAAGAATGTTTTGATTAACATTGTTTTGTAGAAACAGGAATAAGAAGCTCATATCTGGGTCAATGTTTAATGCTGTTTCTCAGTTCACATCAGAAGTGCTGCCATTTTGTTCTCACAAACTCCAACTGATGCTCCTCCATACTTAAGGAAATGTATATTTTTCTTTGTTTATTGCTCTTCCTACCTGATTAATACACACGTGTCATTTTCATCTGCTGCCACTGACAGCTATAAGACACTGTTATAAACCCATCTATAACTAAAAGCAGTACAAAGAGGATTAGAGAATTGTACACTTACTCGACTCAATATACATTTCTGTGCAAAGTATATGTATGGCTGCACCATTATTTAGAAGGATGGCAGAATGGAAAAAATGCATTTATGTGCATTTTCTGAAAGCTAGGATTTGTTTGGCAATATTTAATGACTGAAACCCTTACTGTAGTGAAGAAAGCAAAACTCAAGAGCAAACTCAGTTACAGTGGAAAGACTTGAAGATATATACAGTGAAACACTTTGTACATCTGTCTACTTACATGTACGTGGGTCTTCTCTGTCGCTGGTTCTAGAACAAGAGGAATTGCAGCCACCTGCGAGTAGAATGGTGGCATTTCCTTGTAGCGAGGTGGTATCGTGATGTTGGATGTTTCATTCTCAAAGGCATAGGCACTGCAGGGGCTAATGACAGGCAAACAGCTCTCCTTTAGGTGGCACCACTGCTGTCCAGCTGGGCAGCCACCTGTCATGTTACAGAGCGGCTGGCTGTGACACACTGCAAAAGGAGTGTGTAGGGTTTCACAACCTGAAAAAGGAAAACTGCATTACTCACCAGAGTATTTACTTCTGGCACAAATTAAACAAGCTTATATGAGATTTCATGACGGTCACAATTTAATGTTCATATATTTCAGTAATGAAGCACTGATTGTGCAAGATTCAACTCTCCTAATGTTATAAAAGACTAATCTGGTCAGGAGACTAGAAATGAACTAGAAAATAAATGCCCTAGATATATGACAGCTGATATGTGTAATAATGACAATGAGAGCAATACTGAAATGACCTCCATCACTTTTTAAATACCAATGTGGCTATTTTAATTTCATTTACAAGTGGTCACAAGAGCAACATTTCTTTGTAAATATCAAACCTTAAGCATAAATGAGATACTGTAAATAACATAGCATCCATCCTTCAAGTATAGTAACACTATATATTCTACAAATGAGTTTGTGTATTATTTTATTGAAATTGCATATAAACATACAGCATGCCACATTTTATATCATATGTCATGAAAATAACAGTAGCCCACATTTAAACAGTGTGTAGAAATGATTTACTCAGTTTTACAGTCAATGTCATCTTATTAAAAGAGTCTTCTGCTTTTATACACTTATCTGCTAACTTGGTTCGTCACTGCTAGGCAAATCCTTTTACAGAACTCATCTCTAGAGAAAAGCTTGATTGCCTAATCAGTTAGGGCTGCAGTTCTAAAAACTAATAACACTTTTATATGTACAGATACATTCAGATGCATACAGTTGTATCTGATAGGCAAAAATCCTTAAACAGATAACAAAACTAAACATCATAATAGTTATACAGTGATCACACTGTAAGTTAAACATGATTTGCTATTTTCATAATGCCTGGTATAGACCCAAAAGCTATTGCATACAAGATGGAGACATTCACCCAAATCCAGGCCCTGCTAGTACATCAACAACTAACAATCTTAACCCTTCTCCCTCTATCACACCTACCCCTACTACACTCACTAACTCACTATACATTGCACATCTCAATATACGCAGCATTAACAACAAAATTGCACACCTCCATGCTCTATTGGATGTGCAGTCTTTTGACTTATTATGCCTAACAGAGACATGGCTAAAACCCTATACTCAGGACACTAAAATCACCCCACCTGGTTACAATATTATAAGGTCTGACCGCAAAAATAAGAAGGGTGGGGGAGTAGCTATACTTTTCAAAAACAGCCTACAAGTTACCTCCTTACACTACAAACCACCTCCAGAGAGCAATGCTGAGATCCTTGCTTCCAAACTTCAGTTAAACTCTAGTAAATCCATATACATCATCTGTATCTACCTACCTCCAGGGAATAATATCAGTATACTTGAGGATATCCTTAGCTCCCTATCACCATACTTCCCACAAGAAACTATTATCCTAGGAGACTTCAATATCGACTGGAAGTATATCATTACTGAACACTCCATTTCCCATACTGACTTGCATGGCTTCTCACAAATCATTTCCTCCCCAAGCAGAATTAATAAATCACACAAAAAGGAAAGCACCTTAGACTGGATTCTCATAAATAAACACCACCAGACATATAAAGCAGGAATTTTCCCTGACAATATCAGTGACCATTTGTTAACATACTTAATCAGGCAAAAAAACAATATTCCCTATACAGCCACATATAGGACAATAAGATCCAATAAAGACATCAACCCTGAACTATTCCAAAATGAACTTAGGGCTTGCAATTGGTCCTCCTTAAAAAGCCTCCTACTAGAAGAGGCTGTTAAATACTTTAACACTAAATTCTTAGCCATCCTTGACCAACATGCGCCAAAACATACTATAAGAATTAGGGCTAAGCCAGACCCTTGGCTCTCTAAAGATACCAGACAGAAAATGTTACTCAGAAACAAAGCTTGGACCAGGTGGAGAACTACCAAAAGTACTTCAGATCACCTAACTTTTAGACAGATGAGAAATACAACTAAAACATCTATTCTCTCAGATAAAAAACATTTTTATAATAAAATGCTACAAAAGTACCAGAATAATCCACAACAGTTTTGGATATGCATCAATACACTGCTTCACCCAGGTCAAAATAGGACACCAACTCCACTAGGTAGTCAACAGGATAACCCTACACAAGCTGCTAATGACTTTAATACATATTTTACAGAAGCTATACAATCTCTAGCTAACCTACTTTCTACTGACAGCTCAACCCTTCCTACCTCTAGTACTAGCTCTATCCCCATATTTCAAATACAACCTATCCTTACACACTACATCTGTAAACTTATCCACAAACTAAAACCTTGTACTCCATCAGCTGACCAGCTTCCTACAGAATATTTGCAGAAAGCAGGTAGAGCTATTGCCTATCCAATAGCCATCCTCATAAACAGAACCATTGATGAGGGAAAAATTCCAGCAATTTGGAAAATCTCTCACATTATCCCACTACACAAAGAGGGAACTCTAATGAACATTCTAACTATCGTCCTATAGCTCTACTAGCTCCATTGGCAAGAATAATGGAAAAATGCATTCAGAAACAAAATCCCAAAAAGGGAAGGCATCTCTGATCAGTATTAGCAAAAAACTACGGGCACTCATAAAATTGTCTAAGGCCAGCTTCGAGAGAAAAACTGCACAGGACACTAAGGATAATCACAAGGCTTTCTTTAGTTATGTTAGGAACCTGGGTGGGAATTCCCAGATATGCTCAGAATTAGTCCAAAATGACAAAAAATACACCGAACCCACAGACATTGCCAACATCCTAGCTGACAGGTTCAGTGCAAACTTCTCCCCCCTCCCCACCAAAAGGGCAAATATCTATCCCAACAGAGTGCTGCCCCTGACATCTCAGATGCTCAGGTAAGAGCCGCCTCTCCAAAGCAAAAACACAGCATCAATGGGACCAGATGGTGTCCCGGCTGCGTCCTACATGAACTCCAAGAAGAGCTAAACCCAAACATAAAACTACTGTTCAATCTTAGCCTTACTACAGGATATGTACCCAAAGAGTGGCGTACAGCAACAGTGGTCCCTCTCCACAAAGGTGGTGCCTCAACGGATCCTTGAAACTATCGCCCCATAAGCCTGACTAGCTTGGTCTGCAAAGCTATGGAAAGGATCATCATGGACCTCATAAATAAAGATATTGGGGACCTACAGACACTGGATCCTACCCAGTTTGGCTTTGTTAAGGGCAGATCCTGCCTCTTAAACCTGGTCAATTTCTTTGAAACAGTCACCAAGGCCATTGACGAGGGGAAGGTGGTCCACACAGCCTACCTGGACCTCGCAAAAGCCTTCGATATAATACCCCACTCGGGCATTATAGATAAGCTCACCAGCTTAAATATAAACCCCTATGTCACTAGATGGGTTGCAAACTGGCTCAAGGACAGAACCCACATGGTTAGAATTGCTGGAGCCATGTCAGACTCCAAACCAGTTACAAGTGGCATCCCACAAGGCTCAGTCCTGGGACCTCTCTTGTTCGGTATATATTTCTCGGTACAGGCCAACACAGAAGGACTGTGGCTGACCAAGTTCGCAGATGACTGCAAACTGGGTGCCATAATCAACTCTCCAGCCGACACAAGCATCCTCCAAAAGGGCCTCATAGAAACAGACAACTGGTGCCAGAGCCATGGCCTCAAGCTAAACTCCAAAAAGTGTATAGTCATCCCCTTTGGCAAAAACAAAGTGCCCACAAATTACCACATAGGTGGTAATCCATTAAGTACAGAAGAAGTCATTAGGGACCCAAGTTGATAACAATCTCTCATTTGACAACCACGTGGCCAAAGTGGTTAGAAAAACATTTTATATAGCCCACCTAATCATGAAGGGATTCACATCTAGATCAGGGGAGGTCATCGTACCTCTTTACTCATCCCTCATCAGGCCCATAATTGAGTACAATGCCCCTTTTGGGATGTACCTTACCAGACACCTGCAGCAACTGGAAAGACCCCAAAAGTACCTCACCAAGAGGATCAAAGGGCTCAAACAGATGCCATATGCTGCCCAGTTAAAGAAACTCCAGCTCTACTCAGTGGCATACTGCCTGCTCAGAGGCGATCTGTGCCTGACGTATAAAGCCATGTCCAACCCAGAATTAATGGACATACTACACCTCAGAAAATCCAAATCCCATCGAGCTACGCGCTCGAGAGACTTGAACCTCAGCACTGAAATAAATAGGACATGCTGGAGGGACAGATTCATAACCCAGAGGCTCCCTTCACTCTGGAATAAAATCCCAGTCCAGGTTAGGCAGAGTCCCACATTGACTCTCTTCAAGAGGAATCTTGATGAGTGGATGGGAGATCGTAGGTTTACCCCGGCTATCACTTCTGTGTCACTGTTAGACAGAGGCACAGTATACTAACCTCAAAAAAAGGCATAGCAAAATTAATTTAAAATGGGTGGCGAAAGCCAAACACACTCTGGCTAGGCTTATAAATGCCCTAGGGCAGATAGCCTAGTATGAACCTATGAACCTATGAACCTATGAACAGCTGCTAACCCATCTAATTCAAAGCAATCTGCTTGCAGAGTGCCAACATGTCTTTAGGCCATTCCATAGTACCACTACCGCCCTCCTGTCCTTCTCTAACTCCATTAGCAAAAACAGAAATAACAATATTCTCACTTCTGCTCTCTTTATTGACCTTTCAAAAGCTTTTGACATGGTAAACCACCAGCTGCTAATAAATATTCTCAAATCTCTTTCTTTGGATGCACAGGCCATAAAATGGTTCAGTTCCTACCTCAGCAATAGACAGCAAGCAGTGCTTTGGGAGAATCACCTATCCTCCCACCTGCCTGTCACCTTAGGCGTCCCTCAGGGCTCCATTTTAGGCCCTCTCCTTTTCTCAGTTTTTATCAATGATTTACACTTAGCAATTCCACAGGCTACTTGTATACAATATGCAGGCGACTCAAGAATAATATGCTCAGCCAATTTCTCATATGAACTGCTATTAAAAACTCAAGAAGTATTTAGTATAGTTGAAACATGGTTTATTCAATGTTGCCTACTATAAAATCCCAAAAAAACAAAACTCCTACTATTTACTCCTATTAGTAAGTCCACCCAAATTGATTTCTCTGTTACATCTAAAAATGGTGCACTCATATCACCTGATATAACAACCAAACTCCAAGGGGTAACTATTGACAACCACCTCACCTTTGATACTCACATAATCAATACAATAAAAACAGTCAACAAAAAAACGGGTTCCCTCTGTAGGATTAAACCCTTCCTTACTACATCGGCTAGATTCACTATTGCCCACTCCCATCTTATCTCTATAGTTCTTTATGCCTCTCCTATCTATACTAACCTGTCTAAAAATAATCTTCTGAAACTGGCTAAATCCTACAATAACATAACCAGATTTGCCACTGGACAACCTTTCAGAACCCATCACTGTCAAATCTATTACAGCTTGGTTGGTTGGCTGAAACTTGAGACTCATGTTACGTTTAACCAAATTACAACTGCCCATAAGACACTTTACCAGCCTCATAAGACCCCAATACTATCTTCCCTTATCTCTCCCTACAAAAATCTGAACACCTTACGTTCCTCTATTAAACTGCTTGCTTGCATAAAAAAATCCAATAATATGGCTGGGGACTCTCTTTTCTCAAATACAGTTGGGAAAAAATGGAATCTTCTTCCTTGTGATCTTACATCACTTTCCGCACTAACAATTTTCAAACAGAAACTTAAAATACACCTTAGAAAATACTGGCTATGTCCTAGTTGTAACCCCGACTAACCTTTACTTGTCTGTTAACAGTTTTTTTTTCTACTTCCACCTTTCTCTTTCATAGACCATGTTACTTATTCTGATTAAAATATGAATGTAAGCTAAGTAATCAGCTATTAGATTACTTTTGAGGTTCACTAACCTGATGCTATCACCTAAACTCAATTGTAAAATGAAATTAACTGTATTGACATAATTAACTAGAATTTTTGTCTTAGAAATGTAGTATAAGAATTTGTTAATATGTTACTTTGTCATCTTTTATATTTAAATCCTTAGTAACTCTCTCTAGAATTTGTAAAATGGAGCTTATCTCCCCGGGCCTCTACTGAAAATAGACATGTATCCAGTTGGACTAGCCCAGTCAACAAATGTAAAATAAAATAAATAAATAAAATAAACACACATATATATGGATCTACTTCAAAGTATCGAATTTCTACTTCATCGAATCCCACATCATCTAGATGACATCGCTGAAACTGCAGAACATCAAACACCTGGAACATCGAAAACTTTCCATGGGAAAAGCACCACTTGGCCACCATAGTGAACTTTGCCCTTTCCCCACTGTAGTGCGATCTTGGAGTGGTTATATTTAGTTAGGGGGGGACTGGGGGGCTTCACCCCCTCCCAACATCTGTGAGTTTGATTTGCTTTGTTTTTCTTTCTTTTTTTTGTTTTTTGTTATGTTGGGTTAGTGGTTGTTTTCCCTGGGTTGCTTTTCAATGTTCTGGGTGTTCAATGTTCTGCATTTTTGTTGATATCATCTCAATGATGTGGGATTCGATGAAGTGATAATTTGGTACTTTGAAGTATAGTATAGATATATATATATATATATATATATATATATGTATATATATATATATATATATATATATATATACATATATATATATATATATATATATATATATATATGTGTGTGTGTATATATATATATATATATATATATATATATATGTATATATATGTATATATATATATAGCTATATATATATCTATCTATATATATATATATATATATATATATATATATATATATATATAGGTGCATACTCCCACACAGAGACATGCACCCCCCCACAGCACACACATACATGTAGACACACGCATATACATACATTTGTTGATCTCATTCAACAACTTGTTAAAGGTAGGCATGTTGCACAAGTAGTCCTTGGCATTTGTATGCAAATATGAAATGAGTGAGAACTTTCAACTGCCAAGCTTGGTAATGTTAAAAGGAAGTAGCTCAAATCAACTGACTAAGCATTTGAAGACTGAGGAACAACAAAATATTTACATTATCTGTGTAAGTAAAAAAGAAAAAAAGTACTTCTGTTACTCCAAAGAGAAGTATCATTATTATTAATTTCTTCTAGTGGTATTAATCTAGAGGCAACTGGTATTAAACAAATAGAGTTATAAAAAAGGACAAAAAACTTTAGAATGGTAACTTGGCCATGTGAGAATAAGACTATCAGAATATAATGTAGGTTGTAGGTTGGGGTGTCTATTGCAAAACTACTGGTAAAGAATGAGAACATAGAGCCTAGCATGACATCATGTGTACCCCATAGATAATGCCACCAAGCCTTAGGTAGTGAATGTTATATTAACAGTGGGAATTGTGAGAGTCAATTTATTTTAAAGACAAGTCTTTAGCCCAGAGACAAGATGCTGAAGTTACTTGGAAAAACAATGAACAATTAGGCCAGGAACTTATTGTTGATCAATAAATGTACCCTACTCAAAAGTGTCTTGTCTGTATTAGTGAATATTGAATTGAAAAGAAAAAATATGAGCAGCCTGAGTGCTGAAGAACCTTCTGAAATTATGCTGAGCATCTATATGAAAACCGTACTTCTTGTTATTTTCTTTAAGTTGATAGCAGACTAACTACGCAATTAAAGTAGATAAAGGGTTACTTCCATTTGAAAGAGGAATGAAACTCTGCAGATGACCTCGGTTTGATTAGTAGCCTAAGTAGTAGAGAAAGCAGCTTGGGAAAGCAGAATTGATGGGTCAATGTCTGTTCATGGGATGCAGTTCAATCCTCTATCAGAAGTGAAGCAGTCTTCATGTGAACAAGGAAGATGTGCTCTGCTCTGTCAAGCTGCGATGATGCATCAGCCTTCTGTGAATGACCATGTGTGGAACTGAACATGCCTGTGTCAGATGGAGAAGCTGTAGCAATGCACTCATGTTATCAGCAAGCATGTTATTGAATGAGAAAGATGCTTGATGCCAAAAGCAGAAAACTCCAATGGCTGCCTCATTGAAGGTCCTCCATGACTGTCTCTTACCCTACGGGGGTATAAATAGGTGCATCTTTTGCTTGTAGGATGATGACTATTAAACTGTGACTATAAAAAGTACAACAAAAAAGGTGTAAGATAGGATATGGACCTAAACCTAGGGGAGAGAAGAGGTTACTCACTTTAGGAAGTGAAATGTGCAGCATGTGTTCAGCTTATGTAGAACAGCAGCAGTCAAAATTGAAAGGTTGGTAACATGACAAGTGTTTTTTTAATTAAGCTGGTACTTATATTTTGGAAACAGCGATGAAGCTTGAAGTGGTGGTCCTCTCTCATTAAGGAGTTTAAAAATAAGTTTCTTCGTTTAATTAAGGCACACCCTTTAAAATATATGCATCTAAAAGTAAAAAAAAGGTTTGGAGTGGTTAGGGTAGCTAAAGGCTGAGTCTGAGAAACTGAAAATAAGGAAGGTAAGATGAAATAACTTGTAAGACACAAATCCTATCAAAAGTGGAGGCATAGCTCTCAACTTCTTAGCTCAAGCAGTCCGGGGAAAGTAAAAAAATAATGTCGAGAAGATCTAAAATAAGGACAATTTTAAATGCTGCTCTAATTCCTTTAAAAAATAATAGAACAATAGGCTTTACATCAATGTGCATTTTTTGTATATTAAAACATATTAATTTCTACTGTCAGGCATTACTGACTGATGGTGGTCCTCACTGATCTACCAGAAAATCAAATGTTTTACCAAGACAGGATAAAAATATGGGGCACAATCAGGGACGGACATGACTAATGACATATGTTTGGGGTCAATGTACAAGAATTCAGCCTGATTATTCTGTGTAGGACATAATGCAAACTGCTACTAAACTTGCTTTATAGTCCTTGATGTCCACATGCATGCTGTGTATATCTCTGGGTGGCTACTTGGACAAACCAACCATTGCTTATGTTGCCATCAAAAAGACGAGGTTTTTACCTAGCAGGGCTTATCTGATTAAGAAAGGTTATGTAAAAAGTGAGCACTCATTCTTCCTTTAGTGCAACACAAAGATATCCTGGTCTCCTATCACACCATTTTATTTATATGTCTTAATGCTTAACATTAAGAAAAAGTACAGCACTCTGGTTTATAGTAAGCACACTGATTTGAATGCAGATTATTGGAATTGAAGTGCTGATGAATAATGCCGCATACACAGAACAATTCTTACTTATTCTGAATTAATAACTACCCTTCTTACACGAGTGGGAACTCGCTTCAACCACATCTCTATACGGGCCTGTTTCAGGACACTGTACTACTGTCTTTATGATAAGGGAGGAGATGTTTTACCTGATAAGTACTGCATTATGGTACAGTTTACCACTTTAATTCAGACTAATGCGATCTAAAGTTATGCATGCAGCTAATGTAAATGGTTACATGCACCACCATTATAGCTCAGTCAGAGTATTGAATTATAAAATCTCTGATGCTAAGGGATCAAACTTGTAGCTTAGTGAAATTTTTAGGATAACACATTGTCTTTAAAATATCACATGGTACAAAAGAGGTGCAGTACTGTACTACATGTGGCAGATGCACTGCAGACTTTGCACTTCACAATTTTTACTATAAAAAGCCACAGTAGTTTGGTGACTGGCCTGCATGTGAGTGAGCCATAGTATTTTATTGTTGTGTATCTCAGTGAAGTATAAAGGGCTGTTCATATACTGGTTAAAGCTACTGGTGATTCATTAGATTATTGTTACATTTTAGGAAATGTACTCAGGACTGATTTCATCACTGCTTGATAAGATTGCAGCCTACAAAATTATCAATTAAGATATTTTTTTTCTAGCAAATACTATTCCTTTTTATGTAAGCCAAATCTTAGACTGGAGTATCATCCTCAATGGACTATGTATACTCAGTCATAGACTCACCTGATATGTATGCATTATTTTTTATTTCTCTCTTAATATATTTATGTGCTACATTGCTGCTGTGTTGTATCTAGCTTTTGGTGACTAAGCTGATCTGTTATATATTGTAACTTTGTCATTATATTCATGTAATGCATTTCTGCTTTGGTATGTAAATATTGTTTATGTACAGTTTGTATATTTGTCACTGACGATCTTACTCACAAAGTAAAAAATGCTTGTGACTTCCCTAAATATTCCTGTCATAAGGAACATCTTCAGAGTAGCATTCAGAGTATCATCTGTATCTCCAGGGACCCTGCCCCATCTTTCACTCTTCAGGAGGGCTGTCTCATCATGAAGAGATAAAAACAGAATAAATATTATGGGGGACCCTCACAGTAATGTATTGTGATTTATTGAGATCTAGCCCTGACTATTAAAAGCTGATGCCACAACCATGACTAAAAAAAATTGCTTTCTTTTATCCTGGGACATTATGCTAGCAGTAAATACTATTGCTTTTACTAAAAGCACACTCATAATTTTTAGATGTTTCACAGGTAAGTTACAACGAAGTATGAAAGTTAAGGAAGGGTAAAAAGATCAGAGAATAATGGCTGACAGGCAATATGCCATTAGGATAACTTGGACAGCAGTAAATAGATGCTTACTCCTTGTGGAAGATGTCCAGTCTTTGCATTCAGTCATCTCAAGTCATACTGGAATTCAGGAATTAACATTTTTTTTAAGTGATCGGTCTGAAAATTCCAACAGTCATGCTTTTTTACAAATGGCTTTGAAAGATGATGCATTAACATCAGATATTATTTTAATCAAATCATGGGCACAAAGGAGTGAAAGCTGCAATAGCTGCAACCTAGCTAACCATGCATCAGGGCTTAGAAATTGAATAAGTTTTATTTTGATCTAAATAATGTGTTTTTAAGAAATATTACATTTTGCTATCATTTTATTGTCAACGTTTTTATGTTGTAGTGTAGCTGTTTAGGTTTCATGGCTACATCAACCAGTGGTTATTTAATAAAACAATAACCAATGACTGGGTGTGATATAGTGAAGATTTATATATATATATATATATATATATATATATATATATATATATATATATATATATATATATATATATATGTGTGTATTTTTGATCGAAAGATCAAAAGTCTGAATCCATTACGGCCGAGCATAATTACGCGAAAGTGCTTTTCACTGAAGAAGCACTTTCAGGTAAGTATGCCAGTTGCGGAGGACGTACTACGGTGCAGATAAGGGAAAATTCCCTTTTCTCCACTGTAGTGTGATCTTGGAGGGAGAATATTAAAGTAGGGGAGGTGTCGGCTGCACATGGGGGGTGCAGGGGGGCTTGCCCCCCTGAAAAAACATTAATTTAGTGTTTTTTTTTTTTGTTGAACACACTTTAAAGAAAGCACTTTTTTGATGAAAGCGCTTTCGTTAAAGTGTGTTCAGTGGTAATGGATTTGGACTTTTGATCTTTCGATCAAAAGTCCTAGATCTATATATATATATATATATATATATATATATATATATATATATATATATATATAAAAGCACCAACAAACAGCGCAATAAACACGGCCTGGATCAATCAACAAATCCAATGTGCTGTTCAAACTTTTACTTGTTACAAAATACGTTCAAATCACAAGCAGCTACACAGCTCTTGGTATATATGCTCAAACTGCAAACAGCTGATAATAAGCGATTAACAGCAAAGGCGTACTATTACACTTTTAACTTTCTAGAGCACAGCTTAGTAGCTTCCTAGAGCACAGCTTAGTAGCTCCGTAACTCCATATCACTCAGGCATGCCATACGCAATATATTTTCTATTGGAGCATATACTCGAGCCAAGTACTAAATATACTAAATAGTCCATATATTTATTAAAATAACAATAAAACAATAAAAAGGAAGAACATAGGATAAGCGCTTTCAGGTCACCACCACGACCCTTCCTCAGATCCTTACAACTGATATTACATCATTTCCTTCTTTTAAAATAGTAGGTTTGCACCAATAAGGCAGTCTATTGCATATTAATGATATTACATCATTTCCTTCTTTTAAAATAGCAGGTTTCCACCAATAAGGCAGTCTATTGCATAGTCACACCTACTCAGACAGGTGTGTCATCAGTCTCCGCCTTTTCAAGGTGGGTTTCAGAGAATGCTGCATTACGTCCTGGTTTC
Source organism: Protopterus annectens (assembly GCF_019279795.1). Lineage (NCBI taxonomy): Eukaryota > Metazoa > Chordata > Ceratodontiformes > Protopteridae > Protopterus > Protopterus annectens. The sequence continues at coordinate 288,415,079 of NC_056744.1, forward strand.
TGATGTGCTCTAAGCTTCCCAATCCAAAACATTTCCTCCTGCTTTAGTCTGGTATTAATATCACCCACTCTTTTTGAGGAAAATACAATTTTCAAGACTCTAAACATAAAGTTGTGTCCCACATTGTTTCTAATATGTTTCACCAGTGGGTTCTTATAATCCCTTAACCTTATGTCACTAACATGTTTGGACATTCTTTCTAGAAAGTTAAAAGTGTAATAGTACACCTTTGCTGTTAATTGCTTATTGTCAGCTGTTTGCAGTTTGAGCATATATACCAAGAGCTGTGTAGCTGCTTGTGATTTGAACATATTTTTCAACAAGTAAAAGTCTGAATAGCGCATTGGATTTGTTGATTGATCCTGGCCATGTTTATTGTGCTGTTTGTTGGCATTTTAATAATTTGGATCTTCTACAGCACACTCCTGTTGTATTCCGGTGCTGTATTGATTGTATTGATTGGACTTATATATAATATATATATATATATATATATATATATACATATACATATATATATATATATATATATATATATATAAAACTTTATAATCTCAAAATACTGAAATGTCGAATTTCAGTATCTCAAGACTGTAAAGTCAAAAGTTTTGAAATAGCAAAAGTGCATAATCGTGAATTTGAATATATCGAATTCATGGTTATGGCTTTATGCTATATAATGTCCAGGGTTGTATGTGGATGGTGTGTGATGCCGTGTGTGGATTTAGATGTAATGTCAGGTAAGTGAGTGTTTTGTAACCCTTTTGGGTGGGAGTTTAAGTGTATGTGAGTGTGATGAAATGTCTGATATGTGTGTGTGTATTTGTGTGTGAGGGACTGCAGAATGTTTGTGTGTGAGTTTGCTTTTGTTTACTGTTTGTGCAATCTCATAGTTAGTATATATAAGTAAGGGGTGGGGGCGCAGCCCCCCACATGAGGGGTGCAGGAGGTATCCACCCCTGCTTATTTGTGATGTATGTTTATGGAAGTGTGTTGCTTTGTTTGTTTATTTTGTGATGTGGGTGTTGTGGTATATGTGTGGTCTGGTGTGTGCTGTGTTTTCGGTGTTTTAAATTTCGCGGTTTTGGGCCTCTTGATTTTGGGCTTTCGGTATTGTGTGGATTCGATTTAATGGTCTCGAAAAACTGAAATTTGAGATTTCAGTCTTTTGAGATTATGAAATGCATCTCTCTCCCTCTCTCTCTCTCTCTCTCTCTCTATATATATATATATATATACATATATATGTTCAATATACCAAGCTGGTTATTGCTATTATACAATGACAATTTTACTTACTGTTCCTAAATAATATATTTGTATAATGACTCTGTGGTGGGTTTTTTTGCTATCATTAGATATCCTGCTGCTTTTTTTGATGTGGTGTGCATACATGTAGGATTTCCATTCCCATGCTTACACAGTACATCAGTGCTCTGGAAAGGAAGCAACGGAGAAAAGAAGATCTTTGTTGCTCCTTTTTTTAAGGTTGAAATTTGGACACTTTAGAGGTACAGGATGGAGAAAATACAAGGAAAATCAGGTACATGTCTTTAGTTTTGAATGACCTGATTTTCTTAGTATTTTCTCTGTCCTGTCTCTCTCATGTCTCCGGACTGTCCCGATTTCTAATTTCATTATTATTATTTTTTTTATGGTGAAGAAAAAAAGTTATAGCATATATTAAAGGAAGAAAGCCTTGGCAACCGGAGTTTTTTCCGTTGTTATTTACACTATTTACAAATGGCACTGTGGTTTGGCAGACCAATCAGTGTGCTCATTTTAAAATGTTAATGGCCTGTCATTGTATCATATTTAATTATGAACTATACAATGTGTTTATTTACATCTTAGATGTGGAGATATACAAGATATATAAATAATCTGGTAATATTTTATCCTCCAGACATAACAAACAAAAATAAATAAATAAATAATTGTAATATGTATTTACATGTTAACAGTTTGACTCCCCAAGCACACTTTTTTAACAGCATTGCTATTTTGCAGATTGCAGGAATTATCGCAACTAATTACTGATATTTGTGGGCATGAAACAGCTGTAAACAGGCTAACAATGAAAGAAGGAGCATAATATTCATAGGTTTATCAACTGTCAAGAAAGTGATTGGACTCAACAGATAGAACCATTGTGGAATGAGTGTTGTACTCTAAGACATGTTTTTCTTTAGATACTAGGGACATATTTTTGTTAGAAATGGAAGACACATTTGTCTGGTCCCATTTTTTGTGTGTGTGTTACAGGAACTAGTCCTAGTTTTGTTTATAGAAGGAATATATATTTGAAGCAAACATTTAAAAATAATACCAGGATTACTAAGACTTATTTTTTAAATAATATCACTTTCCATTTTGGTAGTTGTAGCAGTTGCAAATATTACCTGTATTAATAATGCATGCTTTCAATCATCATGAAAAACAGATGTTTTTTGTGGTCTGTAATATGTGTAGTGTTGTATATATAGTCATTTATAGCCAATGCTTAGCTTTTATAATGACCGAACCAAATGGGCACAGAAATGTGTACATGATGTATTAAAATACAGCGTTTACAGTATTTTATTTAAACACATTCATAGTACTGCTGTGACAATCAAGTTTAAATTTTAGCTATTGAAACTATGAAGACAAAAAGTATATATAAATTTTAGAAGTTGTACTGTAATGATTAGCCTGGTACTGAAAGGAAACATTTAAGCAAGGAATTAATTTCAGTTTCTGTACACATGCTTGAGAAGAAATTGCTTGAGCTTAATTTTCTACAGGAAAAAAAGATAAACATCATAATGTCAACACTTTTTCCCATAAGAAATCACTGTCAATGTAATTTCTAATTGTGAGCTGGCAATGGTTCACTTCAAGCAATTGAACTGAACAAAATGTTTGTGTTTCCATGATTTAGTTCTTTGAAGAAGTATTTTACATGATAGAGTATAACTTGTTCCCATATAAAGGGTTTATGTGAACCTTTTTTTTCATTTTGTTCAGTAATGTTGTTAAGCTGCAATTTTTTTTGTTTAATTTTATTTATTAGTTTGTAAAGCTAGAATTCCTAAGAATCAACTTGAAAAGCTATAGAAAACTTTATCCAGATCAAAATAATATGGATTTTGATGAGCATTAAAATGATCACTCAGTTCTACTGAGTTTAAAAGAGAGTTATGTTTGCCAAACAGTAAAAGAAATGCTAACATTGTGATAGAATGACCTCAGTGATGAAACTTTAATTTTCTGTACTATAAGCAACCTGGAATGCATAGCTGTCAACTGTCCTTGTTTTTTTTTTTTTTTAGAACATCCCTGAATTTGTATTATATTTGCTCTTTGTCTCTTTCTGGTAAATCAAAGTAATCAATAATACTGGTCATCATAGATTAGTAGTTTCGTACTTCTTTTCTTCAGAAAATGCATATTGATTTAAAACTTGTTATTCTATCAGCTTTCTGAGTGAATTAGACTTGTTCTCTGTTCTGAGGCTTTGTCCATCACAGAGCCAGATCATGGTCAAGTGGGGCCCTAGGAAGGAGAATGGACTACCACCCCATCCAATCTGATGTGCCATGACTTATGTCTCTTTTCCCAAATGCCATAAACACGGCTCAAACTGTCAGCGTGCACACTATTTTCTTCTTTACTTTTGAAATAAAGGCAGAGATATTGATTTAAGTTAAAATGTTTAATTTAAATATCTTTTGTTGGCCAGGTTATTCCCAATAGGCTAGCAGAGTCTTTTCAAGGCAGACTCTTGGTGGTATTTATATTATAAGGAGAAATTTGTCCAGGGCACTGGAAAACTTCCCCCTACTCTTTTTGATAGCTCAGGTGTATGTAAAAGATCTCATAGCACCCACCCTTAATACAGACAGATGCGGCCTCAGTGTCACATGTCATCCAAAGGATGACACACTGAGGAGTATATCACCTCCCTACCCTTATAATGCACAGTAATATCAGCACTTCATCTGTATGGTGTGGGAGTAGAACCCACAACCTTTTGTAACAAAGGCTAGTGTACTGCCTGTTGTGTTACTAACACTGCGTGGAAATTCAGTAGCACAAGCTTCGCTGTTCATTTGCTAAACAAAACAGTTACACATTAAAAACAGCCTTAGCATGGGCAACAGCAAACTTCTCTTCCCCTGAAATTCACATTCCTTGAAAATGCACTGAAACTTACATTCCTTGAAAATGCCCTGAAACTCAGATTAACTGAAAATACAAAACACCTGTAAACTGAAGATATATTTAGCATTATTGACAGTAAACTTCTCTCCCCTTAAAGCTCACATTGCCTGAAAATGAATTGAAACTCACATTCCTTGAAAATGTGCCCTGATGACTAGTCTGGCAGTTGGTGTAGAGAGTTGAGGTTCTTGTCACCTGTAACCCAGGTACATGGTTAGAGCTTGAGCAAGTTTATTCACACACACACACACACACACACACACACACACACACACACACACACACACACACACACGCACACATGCACACATGCACACACGCACACACGCACACACACACACACTTGAGAAATATGGCAGCCATTTCCATAGCAGTATACAGTTCCAGGCTCTCAGGTAGCAGTAAATTCCATGTGAAAGCAGCCAGAAGTGCCAATGTTTAAATCATCATTGTGACACATGCAGAGCTGCAAAGTGTGTCTTTAGAGAAGAAATATATTTTTATTTAATTGTTTAATTAAAAATGTAATTTTGTGGCACCCATCCTCAGACGGTGGGCCCTAGCAAGTGCCTAGGTCACCTAGTGCTGGATCTGCCTCTGGTCTCCCATTATTTTGGCTTTGGCTTTGCCCTGATTCTTGAAAAAAGAAATGTTGAGCTATGCTGGGCTGTGAAGCTGAAGTAGGCTGCAAGAGAGACGGCTGGTTGAAGGAATGCTACATAAGCATACACATGATCTTCTGCTTCACAGATGGATACTTCCCCGTTTCTTCTGAGAGTGTCATGTGACAATTTCTATGCGACAGCAAAAAATAATATTAGGTGAGAAGGGTTTAGCTATAAAACAGCACCAGAGTAAACAATGTAGACGAAACTGAAGGATGATGCCAACTTCACATTTCTGTGAAGGAATGTTGAAAAGTAGTCTGCAGTTGATGAATCTGAATATTGTAGTACACTTGCAGTGACCGTCTACCTTATTTACTTAGTCCCAATGTCACAATATGTAATTCAAGTAATAACTATTTAAACTCGTAACCAAAAAGTGAACACAATACACCAATATAGAACACTGCTCCGGCACTATTAAGGCTGCCCTTGTCTACTCCTTTCCAACTTCACCGAGTGTGCATAAAAGGCATCAACGAGATGAAGATAATTTCATAGTTTAATAACTTTAAAAGATATAATCAAAACAAAAACACAAAGAGCAAGAACAAGTAGATTTAGCGCTTTCGTCTCCTTTACGGAGACTTCATCAGAATCTATAATACACTGTTCATTTCTCTTTTTATACCATCCATAGTGTGTCTAATTAGTTGATTAGCTAGTAAAACAGAGAATCACATTTAAAGAGACATTCCTTTACTTTTCATACTGCTCTTGAATATATGGATATAGCCTATACTAAAAACACAGTCATTGCTCAAAATCACTAATTAATAAATACCTTTATAAGTTCATAGTAAGTTAGAATGAAACAGAGGCTCAAACCAAACTGGTTCTCTAAAACCTTATAATATAAATTGCATGTAGTTAATGTAAACATGGTTGTAAATATAAATATAAATATAAATATATAAAATACGAATATATATAATATATAATATAAATATAAATATGAATAAATATAATTATATGTCCTATCAATTAAAAATGTACGTAAATTGTACAGGTATAAATATAAATGTAAACATATACTATATATTAAAACTAAGTGTATGTGTAAATAGTATATGTAGAAGGTATTGTATATATTTAACATATATTGTATTATCCACATGTATACGTCAGTACCTGTTGTATATACATCAACTGTAATATTAATATAAGTAAAATAAAATAAGTGAATTAATACCCTATAGTAATCGATACAAAAATATTTTAAAAACTGAATATACAATAAATATAACCACTTTAAAAATATGAAGAAAATTAAAACATTACAAAGTGTCAAGCAGCTGTAAAAAAGCAGCTGTAAAAAAGCAGGTTTTCCACCTAATAACAACCAGCATAGGCACATATTTAATTTTAGTAAATTTTTGTTCTTAACATTTCAATTTCTTCGGGTCCATTGCTAGTATTTTCAATGCAGGGGTGATTGATATGTGATCATTAAGGCCTTTACTACTACAAGCATCCAATCTTAATTGCCAGATCATCTCCCTATACTCAACTTTAGTTTCCCAGTCACCCCCTCGTTCCATATGTTCAACCTCTTCAAGCACCCAAAATTTAAAATCAGCTTTTTTACATTCTGTTGCGTGCCTATACATAGCGTTATTATCATTATGCCTGTTTATATCTCTTATGTGTTCATATATTCTGTTTCTGAGATGTCTCGATTGTATTGATTACTATAGGGTATTAATTCACTTATTTTATTTTATTTATATTAATATTACAGTTGATGCATATACAACAGCTAGTGATATATACATGTGGATAATACAATATATGTTAAATATATACAATACCTTCTACATATACTATTTACGCATACACTTAGTTTTAATATATAGTATATATTCACATTTATATTTACACCTGTACAATTTACGTACATTTTTAATTGATAGGACATATAATTATATTTATACATATTTATATTTATATTATATATTATATATATTTATATTTTATATATTTATATTTATATTTACAACCATGTTTACTTTAACTACATACAATTTATATTATAAGGTTTTAGAGAACCAATTTGGTTTGAGCCTCTGTTTCATTCTAACTTACTATGAACTTATAAAGGTATTTATTAATTAGTGATTTTGAGCAATGACTGTGTTTTTAGTGTAGGCTATATCCATATATTCAAGAGCAGTATGAAAAGTAAAGGAATGTCTCTTTAAATGTGATTCTCTGTTTTACTAGCTAATCAACTAATTAGACACACTATGGATGGTATAAAAAGAGAAATGAACAGTGTATTATAGATTCTGATGAAGTCTCCGTAAAGGAGACGAAAGCGCTAAATCTACTTGTTCTTGCTCTTTGTGTTTTTGTTTTGGTTATATCTTTTAAAGTTATTAAACTATGAAATTATCTTTGTCTCATTGATGCCTTTTATGCACACTTAGTGAAGTTGGAAAGGAGTAGACAAGGGTAACTATTTAAACTCATTAGAAGAACAGTATCTGAATCTACATACAATAAGATCAGTGTCATCCGAAATATAATCAGACAGGATACTAATCTGGATCTGCTTAAGCAAACATTGACAAAAAGAAATACAAACAAAAAGAAACAAACACTACTTATAATAATAATAATTAGAATGACTGCAAGAGAAGATACCAAAATATATTATTATAAAAATGTAATAGGGGTATATTGATGTATCTAAATTTAATAATGACAGATTTGTTCCAGTAACCATTAAAACAACAAAGTATTAAAAGGGGATCTTACCAGGAGGAATCAGGTGAAAATTGGGATTGCAGTATGGACGGAGTATCAAAATCTGAGTCCATACTGATTTCTGAGTTTCTTGCATCACAAATTCAGCAGAAAGCACAAAACCAGAATGGCTGAACCAGAGTCCTGGAAACAGAATTAGCTGCAAGTAGAAGTAGAAACAATTAGACAAAATCATTTGGTGTTTATAGACTATAATAAAATGTCCAAGGCATTATATAAAGAAAGATTTATGGTCTCAGCAGAATGACGTGCAGTTAGAAAACATATCCTAGTCCATCACTCTAGACTATTAGCATGTTCTGGTAATCTTCAAAATACATCTTTTCACAACAGGTTTTGTTTTTAGGGAAGCTGTAGTATTTTGCATTTCGTGTAACTTCTCAGTAATTGCAGTAAGACAAATGTAGTTAGTTGTTATATGAATATTACCTTCCAGTGGTTAAGCATGGCTTATTACTTCAGAGGGTCCCTGCCAAAATAAGCTTTAAAGAGCACACAAGTTTTTATAGGTTAATATAGTTAGTTGTACCAGTTAATTAATCCAGTTGAGGATTTGGGTGCTAATAATTGTAATTATATCTTCCTGCTCCCTCTATCTAGAAGGGCCTGAGAAGTCAGACCAAGTGTGATTCTGCAGATTCCCATCAACTCACCAAGGCTGCCTTTACAGGGCAGTAGGTATCTAGCTTGTTTGACACTCATTGGGAGCTTGTTCCACTAGTATGGGATCCTTTGGAAGACACCTATCCTGCCAACAGGTTCTATTAATATTACAGTATCAATTAAGATCCTTAGAGTGAGTATTGATGATATTATGGGGTTTATAAAAAAGTAAAAGGTTGAGCAGAACTGGGTCATTTATAGACGTGTAGGCCAATTTGAAGTTGTCACATAAAAGTCTATGAGACATAGATAAATAACAGAGGTTTTAGATGCTTTGTACAACTTATGGAGGTCATGCCAGAGGTTTTCTTGGTTATGAAACTGTATTGTTTTTCATGCAGGGCAATATATTTGAATAGATACCTATCAAAGGAAACACTGTATTCTATCACAGGCCTGATTATGGCGGACTTGGGGGAACAATAACTTCCCTGGATCTGGAGTACCTTTAGCAATTGTTTATGTTAATAATATTCTTGTAAATTTTAAAAACACAGAACATATAACATTCTTCTTCATTGCTTTGTCTGCATAAATGTAAATAAATTTAGTGCTGGGACACAATGGTTGTATTTAAAACATTACTCATTTACACAGTTTCACCTTTTAAGGTGAATTTGTTAAGATATGAAGTTGAAATGAATAATGTCCAGGCATGCTTAGGAAATAAGGAAGGTAAACACAGATGTATTACTAGCACAAAATGATAAAACTGGTTAGAGCTCTACAAGAATGCATTTAGATACAACATTTTTCTGTTATGCAGTTAGATCATTAAGATGGAATATATTTGGGCAAACACCATAAGTGAGGAAGACAGAGAGAGACAGAAAATTAAATGTACTGTACTGAAGTGAATTTTTATACAAATTTGCCAGCAATGCTGTGTAGTACAAGCCTTCACTGCAACTATTAAATAAACAGCCAAA
>NC_056744.1:288426810-288431810 GCF_019279795.1 Protopterus annectens
TGTGAGGTAACAACGCTACCGCCGTACTACAGCAGTATATATATATATATATATATATATATATATATATATATATATATATATATATATATATATATATATATATACATATATATATATATATATATATATATATATATATATATGAAGGGATATCGCTGTACAGCACAGAATGGGAAATTTTGCCATTTTCCTTGCTGTAATGTGATCTCGGATTTGGTATATTTAATTAGCAGGGGATGTGTGGGGTGGAGGGGGGCTTGCCCCCTGCAAAAATGTAACAAAAAGTATTTTCATTTTTGTTTTGTATTAGATGTTCAAAGTTTCAAAATCTCGATCATCTGGTGTTCGTCCATATGATGGTCGAAGTTGTGAAAAGTAGACCCATATACTCTACTTTCCCTATATAGTTTCCAATTGTTTTTAATTTTTTTCCTTATTCATTTGCTTAACCGCATATGATAATAATACTTTCTTATTTTCAAAATCTAAAACATGATTTTCTTCGATTCTGAGTGTCTGCTTCAACCCCCACTAAGACTAAGCTACATTGTCTGAAATTTTAATCGTAGGACTAGAAATCCAATATTGAATGCTTTGGATTGAATCCCTCTTGAAGAAGTCTCTTCTTGCAGTCTGAATTTTTCCACCCTTCTCCTGATATGGTTTTAAGAGGCTGTGACTCTGGCTTCTACTACTTACAATAATCTGACTCCAAAAGTCCCTTCTTTCTCTCTTTCATTGTTATTGTATATTGTGAAGGTGTTTAAGTTGCTTTCCATATATCCATAATGGCTCCCTATTGAAATGTTGGCACTCAAAACACCAAGTGCCGAAAAGTTGAAAAAAAAAAACAAAAACTCAGAGAAGAACAAATCTCAAAAAACACTCCTCTCATTAAAATCTCTTTTTGCCAGGTGTGGCTGAGGCAATCCCCCCCTGCCCCCCCCAAAAACTTATATATACCAACTCCAAGATTGTCATACTATGGAGAAAAGGGAATACTATGAGAAATTATATCTCGCACTTAGTATATTTAAGTCTAGTCTTTCGGCCATTCAGTCTCCATATTTCAGGATTCTTTATAGTGGGACCTGACATTTCAAATGGTTACCATCCATTACAATAAATGTCCACCCAGCAAACCAGTATTGCTCTTGAGTAAATTAATCTATAAAACTACCCTTAGAACTGAAACCTGTAACTTAGTGTAGCTAAAACAAAGACATTGCATGTAGACTAGCTTAGAGTAGCCAGTTTGTATGTTAAACAACACTACTATCAAATATAAAAATAATCTAGCCAACTAGTGCCAAAACTGAGACCACCCAAGGAGAGCTCAGTAAAGTACAGTTCATAACCTGTAGTAGCCCACCCAAATACAGATCATGACAACATGGATATGCAATGTCCAAATGTCTCTTTAGCCAACCTGGTAGATATGGGCATCCTGAGAAAATGTATCAATTGTCTCAAGTTCACAGACAACCATTTAATCTTTAAAGAAACACTGTATAAGAGAGATGCAGATGCACAATTTCACAGGAGGCAAAATCTCATATACAAACAAGGTTGTCAAGAGCACTCACTACATTCATCACTCATTGTGCCCACCACACACATAGACCAACTTATGCTGAGGCACTAAAATTAAATCTTCCCAAACCTCAAAGACCTATTAAGTCTATAAACAGCAAAACCTATCCTCAGCAATCTGTAAAGCACTCACCAAAATCAACACTAAACACCACACATACTCTAACATCCAGTGGAGCCTCGAGAGCCAAGCCTATAAGGCAAGCAAACACATTATCCAGGATACTTGTCACAGGGGACTCCATTGTATAATGCACAGATACCATAGTCACCAGAATTAACAAGGAGAAGATAAAGATGAGGGTTAGTTGCTTATCTGGACCTGGGATCCATCAAGCTATGCATGCACTCAAGTCACTACACCACATATGCCAGTATGGTTCTGCAATAGTCCATGTGGGTGTTATTAACTTGAGATGGATCTCCATGCAATATATAAAAGGAGTCAGTGCTGATCTCTCTGAATATATGTCTCAGACCAGTATGTGCCTTACACTGAGCAGCATCCTACCTTCACCAAGAGGGATGCCACAGTATGAACACAAAATGATGGACTTCAATAATTGGCTTAGTTTCTGGGGTCTTTCCAGGTGAATTCAATATTTGTTAACATGGGAGGACATGGTTAACAAATCATATTGCTTTGGAAAGGATAGTCTGCAAATGTCCCCCTAGGCTTCTAAATATCAGCTAAAATTTTATCTACCCTTACAGACACTTTAGGCAATGCCAATTTAACAAACCTAACGGCATAGCAAATAAAACCCAAAGAAACCTAAAGGTATTACTGCTAAATGCAAGGTGCCCATAGCCAGCCTTAGGCACAGGCCAACTAGGCGGCTGCCTAGGGCACTGTTCTAGCAGGGGCACTTTTCCAGCATTTATTTGGTGTAGGTAGACCAGGATGGGGGCACCAGTTGGTGTGGAAGGGGTGCCGTGGAACCCTTTTGCCTAGGGCACCGGCTGACCTAAGACCGCTCCTGTAGGTGCCTATACAAAAAACTCCACACTCTACAAGCTGTCTACAGGCAGGGGAATATAGACATCTGTGCCATTACTGCGATATGGTTTAAAACTACAGAAAGCACTCCAGAAGTGCAAGGCTTCAGTACCTGCTACACCTTTAGACCATCAGGTGCACAGACAAAGACAAAGGGTGGAGGAGTCTCAGTCTGCATTAGCAGCAGGTGTTCTGTGTTAACCTATTGTATTATACACTCTGTGGCATTGTGCTTGTCTCAGATATAAAAAGGTTGGATGCACACTGTTATAGAGCTGATCTGAAGGAAGCTTGTATAGTCAGTAAATTACAGTAGTGAAACCCTGTAACAGCCCATATGGAAGCATGTACATTCAGTACATCATGGCAGTGAAGTCCTGTGAATCACCTGAAAAAGGCTTTTAAAAAGAAGGCTATTAGCCATAGTGATCTGAGGTCTTTATCTCTTAGATTTCAAGGCCAAGAGTGGAACCTCTGGCTGGACCCTGACCACAGGAAAGTGAGGAAGTACCAGAGAATCATTGGAAGTCCTATTGATTTACACTATGAGTATCAGAAAACGTGATGCACCTGGGATTTAAAAAGTAACTTGGCCAGAGTGTCAGCACCAGGTCTGTGAACTGAATGGACTGTTTCACTGTATAACTTTAAAACTGGACTGGAAAACATAGAGCTAAACTGAAAGTCAATCAGTTCTAAATTAAGCAAATCTGTGCTTATTTTCTATTTAAGCTGGATGTGAACGCTCTATCTCTCTCCCTCTCTCTCTCTCTATATATATATATATATATATATATATATATATATATGGGTCTACTTCAGAAGATCGACAGACCATTTGATCGACATTCATTTGGTCGACAGCTTATTTGGTCGACAACCAGTATTCAAGGCACTTAACAGGGATTTGCCCACCTCCCCAATGTTGTGCGACCCTGGAGTTGATATATATAGTTAGAAGAGGTGTGGGGGGCACAGCTCCCCACATTGGGGGGTGTGGGGGCGAAGCCCCCCACCTATTTATGTTTAAAAGCATGAAAATACAAGAAAAACTACACCCCCCCTAACTATATATATCAACTCCAGGGTCGCACAACATTGGTGAGGGGGGCAAATCCCTGTTAAGTGCCTTGAATACTGGTTGTCAACCAAATGAGCTGTCGACCAAATGAATGTCGATCAAATGGTCTGTCGATCTTCTGAAGTAGACCCATATATATATATATATATATATATATATATATATATATATATATATATATATATTTGGATCTAGGACGTTTGCCCAAATGAGCAAACGTCCAAATCCATAACCACCGAACACACTTTAACGAAAGCGATTTTATCGAAAAAAGAACTTTCATTAAAGCGTGTTACTAAAAAAAAAAAAAAAACACTACATTAACGGGTGTGCCCCCAACACCTCCCCACTTTAATATTCTCCCTCTGAGACTGCACTACAGTGGGGAAAAGGGAATTTTCCCTTATCCACACCGTAGTACAGCCTCAGCAAAAGGCATACTTATGCAAAAGTGCTTCTTTGGTTAAAAGCACTTTTGCATAAGTATACCCGACCGTTTGGGTTTCGGACGTTTGCTCATTTGAGCAAACATCCTAGACCCATATATATATATATATAGATATATATATATATATATATATATATATATATATATATATATATATATATATATATATATATAGATATATATATATATATATATATATATATATATATATATATATATACATATACATATATATAGATATATACATACATACATATTGTGTGTGTGTGTGTGTGTGTGTGTGTGTGTGTGTGTGTGTGTGTGTATATATATATATATATATAAATATATGTATATATATATATATATATATATATATATATATATATATATAAGTTTATAGGTGTGTAGTAGGCTAATGGCCCTGGTGCCTTTACAAGCCTAGCCCATAGAAGTACCCTGGCATTGTGCCGCCGGTCGTTAGTTCCCAGTGCCTCTATCAAGTAGAGCCACTGGAATGATTCCCACGGGCGGTGAACTTTCTATTTTCCATCCACTCATCAAGATTTCTCTTGAAGAGGGCTAGTGAGGTGCTCTGCGTGAGATGTATGGGAAGTCTATTCCAGAGCATCTTCAGTCTCTGGGTTATGAACCTGTCCCTCCAGCATGTTCTGTTGATTGTGGTAATGAGGTTGAGGTTTCTGGAGCATGTGGAGTGATTGGGATTTCTTTAGATGTAGCATTTCTAACAGAACTGGGTCAGACATGGCTTTGTAAGTCAAGCAGAGATTGCCTCTGAGTAGACGATATGAGACAGAGAATAGCTGGAGTTTTTTGAGTCTGTCCATGTTGAACATGTGTTTAAGGCCTATGATCCTCTTCATGAGGTACCTTTG